>NC_081537.1:3650267-3795267 GCF_030273125.1 Centropristis striata
AAACTCCAAAGGGTTAAAGTTTGAGGGTTTGATGCAGTTGTGAGGGGCAGGGATGAAAAAATAAATAAAAAGCCAAGCAGCTGCAAGAAAGAAAGTTTTCTAGTATCCAGTTAATATCACACTGCATCATGTCTTCTGAATTTTATGGCCGTGCACCCTAGAGGACACTTCATCACATGTTCTCAGTTTAAGGGCAGCAGAAAGGGAACTTCATCAACATTATCTTGTTTGTTGCAATATGGCCGACTTCTTGTCGCCAATAAAAGCAGGAACAGGAACTTCCAGGAAACTTTTAACCCTTTGGAGTTTGGGGCTGTTTTGTTGGTTTTTGACTCCTTCTAGGCAGAACGAGCCTGAATAAACAACTTAATAAGTGTTCACCATGTTGGTATTGTTTTCAGCACAATCTCACCTATATGACCTGATTATTATTTTTTTCATTTTGACTTACTGGATCAACATTTTCAACACAAAAAACACACTAAAAACACAGACATAAAAAAAACCACACAAAATTACAAAAACACACATAAAAAAACACTTTTTTTTTATTTTTATAAATAAAGCCACATAAAAACCAACTCAAAACACACAAATACACACTGAAAAAAATTTTTTTTTTACAAAAACCTCCCAAAAAATGACAGAAAAACCACAAATAAAACACACAAAAAATGACAAAAAACACACATTAAAACACACAAAAAATGATAAAAAAAAATATGCCATAAAAACACACCAAAAACACGTATAAAACACAACGAAAACAATTTTTTTTTTTACAAAAACACTAAAACAAATTACAAAAAACACACATAAAACACACAAAAAATGACAAAAACAACACACATAAAAACACATAAAACTGACATAAAAACACGTATAAAACACACCGAAAACACAATTTTTTTTTACAAAAACACAAAAAGAAAATGACAAAACACACACATAAAACACACAAAAAATGACAAAAAGTATTGCATTAAAAATGCTGAAAGCAACCTGCAAAATTTGAAAAACCTGCAAAAACTTACACTTGGTCGAGGTGAGTTTTTTTTTTTAACTTTTCTGTAAAAGGGTTGATGCACTAAATTGGACATGGAAACTTCTAATAAAGCTGACAGCAGGGCTCCATGCTGCTTCGTTTTTACGTTGCTCCGTGGACTCCAGAGGGTTAAGAACCGAGGAACTTAGATTTTGACGTGAGGAAGCAGGGATTACATGTAGTCCTGGGGCTCTAGTGTTAGGCCCCAGAAAGGTTCCTTGCCAGGTGAAAGTACTTTACAAAGACCAAGAATATTAATGTTTTTCCACTCTAGATGCACTGCAAAAAATATCTGTTGATTTTACGGTGAAAAACTGCTAAACCATGACAGTAAAAGACCATAAAATGATAAATGGGTTAATTCAGTTTCAGTAACAATGAAACACCGTAAATATATATATCAGCCAAAACATTATTTTTTACATTTCTATTTATTTTTTAAATACATTACTCCACTGTAAAATGCACTGGCACCGTGTTTGTAGCAAAAAATATGATGTACAAACCATCATTTTTGCATTCATTTTTTGTAAAAAAAAAAAATGTCTCTCTGTTAAATGTACTAAACACCATATCTCCAACAGAAATAAACTGTAATATTTAATGGTAAAATCTTTAATTTATGCAGCATTTATAAAGTATTCTCTTGTCATTTATATGGCAGAAAAAAGTTTCTTTTGATGGAAAAACTTTTTATTTATACGGTAAAATATGGAATAAAATGGCAATCTTAAACGTGAAATCAACAGTGCTAATATCATTATACCGTAATGTTACAAAAAGCTGCACCGTATTTATTACGGTAAAGTTCTGGCAACCACAGCTGCCGGTTTTTTACCGTAAAAACAAAAGTCTTTTTTTTACAGTGTGCAGCAGCGTACTGAAGCTTTCTGAGGCTTTATTATCAGCTCTGGACTCTCATTAATCTAATGAAGCCACTCTGTCCTACAAAGCCTAAATGCAGTAACTACATTGTTGGTCAGAATTAAGTTATAACTAAAAATGAACTCCTTGATGTCTGTTTTATCTTGTGACAAAGTTTTAGATTTCAATTTTGCTTTATTTGAGGGGAATAATACTGTGATACAGTGTAGCCTTGTATTTCTTCATTGTGTTGAATAGTGCAGAGAAGAATAATATAAATTATAAGTTTATGTGATAGGGAAATTATTATTTAGATAGTGATTAAGTAAAAAAAGTGAGATAAAATTATATTTAGACTAAAATATTTAATTTATATTCTAAAATAATTTGAACAGAATTGTTAATCACCTTTAAAACAACATTGTTGTTACTTCACTGTGTTTGTGCATTACTATTAGAACCTTTTACAGCAAAACCAGAGTGCAGTTACTACATTTTTGGGTTCAAAAGTTAAATAAATCATGATGATTTTTGAGCATAAAAATGACATCATCAATACACGTAGAAAAAAGTGTCATATCACTTATCTACATAAAACCAATTTGGCTGGCCAGTTAAAAAACGTTAAAAAACTTTAAAGCAAATTTTCCCAGTTTTACCCTTTGCGTAGTTACTGCAGTTAGGCTTTGTGGGGCAGCAATGTCACTCAGCACCAACGGAGACAGATGGGAGGCAGAAAGGAGCTGGCTCTGAGTTTATTTATTAAAATGGGCCTCTGATAATACTGAGAAGACTTCAGAGAAAAGAACAAAGTTCTCAGAGGAGATCAGAGACTAAGCAGCGCTGCCAGCTGAGGATTTGAGAACGAGCCGTGATGTTTCCAGTAAGAACACAACGAGTCCTGGAGTCAAACTGCTGCTGCTGTAAATTCAGAGCTGAAGCCTCGACAGTAAAGTAAAAGCTGCTTTATGAGCCTTTCAGTGCAGCAACATGAGCATAAAATAAAATAATATTATTCACTCTAGGTTAACCCTTCGGAGTTTGGGGCTATTTTGTCCTTTTTGGATTCCTTTTCATTCTGTCTGTATATAAACCACTTTAAAATCTTTACCTTGATGTGTTGGTATCATTGTTTTTAGCACAACCTCATCAATATGACCTGATTATTATTTTTTTCATTTTGATTTACTGGATCAACATTATGAACACACGAAAAACAAAAAAAATCACAAAAAAACACATAAAAAACGCAAAAATTAAATAAAAAAAACACATATTAACACATGAAAATACACCAAAAACACACACAAAAAAAATACAAAAAAAGTACACAAGAAATGACAAAAATCACACTAAAAACTCTTTTTTTTTTTACAAAAGACACACAAAAAATTACAAAAAACACACACAAAAACTCACATAAAGAACACACAAAAACACCAAAGAAATTACAAAAAATCACAAAAAAACACATAAAAAACACAAAAATTAAATTAAAAAAAACACATAATAACACATGAAAATACACTAAAAACACACACACAAAAAATAAATAAATAATACACAAGAAATTACAAAAATCACACTAAAAACTTTTTTTTTTTACAAAAGACACTCAAAAAATTACAAAAAACACACACAAAAACTCACATAAAGAACACACAAAAACACCAAAGAAATGACAAAAAACACACAAAAAAAACACAAACATTTTTTTTTAAAGAACACATAAAAACACATGACAACACATACAAAGAAACACAAAAACACAAAGAAATGACAAAAGTCACACAAAAAACAATAAACACAAAAGATTGCATTAAAAAAATGCTGAATGCACTCTGCAAAATTAGAAAAATCTCTGCAAAAAAAGTAAAATCATGTTACTACACTTGGTCGAGGTGTTTGTTTTACCTTTACTGAAAAAGACTTGATGCATTAAATTGAACATGGAAACTTAATATAGATTGACCTGGACTTTTCCTGTGTGAGTGTGACTTCGAAATGTTTCTGAAAAGTTAATGCTGTCCACAGAATAGACAGTTTATTCTTTTTCTATTGGTGCAAAAACAAAACAGTAGTGACTTTACAGGTGCAACATATAATATAAAACAAAAATATAAATGTATAAACACAAGAGCAAGCATGTGCAGAACTTGATGATTCATATTGATGCAATATAATGAACCAAAAGAGGATAAAATTATAGTCACAATAATTTTAGTATTAACTAACTAATTTAAACTAGCAAACTCACTCTAAAAACTCAGTAAAACTAATTGCATTTGAAAACAAAAATTGACAACGAAATTAAAACTAAAACTAATTAAAAAAACAAAACTATTATAACCTTGCAAGACAGACGGATCTGAGGTAAAAACCTGGTTTGGGCTTTTTATCTGCCAAGTAATGTTTAAATCCAGCTGACAAACCTGGCAGAAAGAACCAGGAGGTTGTTCTCCAAACAGGGATTAGGATTTAGAAACAACTGCTGTTTCCATCTGGATGAAGATGTGTTTCTGCTTCTCCTGTTGATCTGTTTCAGATTGTCCGTTTGTCCTTATTTGACTGTCTGCTGAGTCATCGTTTGTCCTGATTTAGACAAAAATCAGCATCAAACATCAGATGTTTTTTTGCGATGACTCATTAATATCTGAAACCACAAACACAGTGAGACTGATGTAGCGGGGCAGAGCTGCTGACATGAGGACTTCATGGGACTGTTTGGACGGATGGGTGGAGGCTTGACTCATCTGAGACAAACACACACACACACAAACACACACACACACACACACACATATATACAAACACACACACACACATACACACACATTTACAAGCACACTGTGTGCAGTCCTGACAGCTGAATGTTCACATCAGCCAACTGTGACTCTGTTGTTGCCTCTTTTGTCTTTTTCACGCTCTCAAACCAGACATGCACATGAATCAAACAAAAACATGGATGCCAACTGACTCAACTACACACACACAGACACACACACACACACACACACACACACACACACACACACACACATTCTTGCACTTCTATCTTTGTGAGGGCCCTCATTGGAACAGTGAATTCCCTTGCAAGGATATAATAGTTTTGAAGTTTTCATGAGTTTTAGAGCAGGGGTCTCAAACTCAAATTACCTGGGGAAGCCAAAAAAAGACACAAACTTACAAAAAAAAAAGACAAAATGACCAAAAAAAGACACCAAAATGACCAAAAAAGACACAAAATTACTAAAAAAAGACACAAAATGACAAAAAAGACACAAAATTACTAAAAAAAGACACAAAATGACAAAAAAGACACAAAATTACAAAAAAAAAAGACACAAAATGACGAAAAAAAGACACAAAATGACCAAAAAAGACACAAAATGACCAAAAAAGACACAAAATTGCTAAAAAAAGACACAAAATTATATATATTTATATATATTTATATATATAGAGAGAGACTGGAATTACCAAAAAAAACACGTACCATCACCCTAATACATGGTTACCTTTACATAAACCTGATTGTAACCTTTAACCCTTAAAACAAAGTCTGAAATCTCCTTTAAAAAAAAGCCTTTAAAGAAGTGAGGACCGGCCGAAATGTCCTCACTTTGCAAAAATGTCCTCACTCTGTTGGTTAAAAACGTGTTCTGGTCCTCACTATGTAGGGAGTACAAGAACACACACACACACACACACACACACACACACACACTGGGTTTCCAGGAAAGCAGAGCAGAGTGTTTGAACGTCCTCCAGTGTTCTTCACATCATAAACAGGGATGATGAGCTGCAGCCAGGGATGGGACGGAGCTTTTGTTCATTTATTACATTTTATATATCTTTTAAGTCTTTTATGACTCATTTTACATGCATGACTCATGAAAAACATTTACAATTGATGTTTCCAGGGTAAATAATGAACTTTCACTGTCAAATTTTAAGACGGCATGAATGCAAAGTCCTTAAACCTCTGGAGTCCAGAGGGATCATGATGTTGGGTGCCACCCAGGCGGCAACCTCCAGATCTGAGCAGGGAGGCAAACCAGGAAGTGCCTTAAACTGCAATCCACCGAAAATCCCAGCAGGGGGCGCTAAGTTTGGCTGCAAAAACATTTTGGTCCATTCATTTCAATGCAAAATGAGAAAACTTCCCACTTGATTTATTACCTCAGAAATGTTTTTCAGGACAACACTATGGTCTCAATCAGTAGTAAAAAATCTTCTTCAAGACAATCTGATGTTAATAGTGTAAATAATGGCCCCATTTAGAAGAAAATAGAAGATAGAGAATCGTATGATTTGGGGCGGGGCTACCTTTGATTGACAGGTCACTAACAAGGCGAGCCGTCATCAGGAGAGAAGCAGAACAATGCGTATCCACGGCAACGTGTCAATAAAGTTATATATAACGTTATTTAGATATAAAAAAGGAGGTTTAGCGGTTTGGTCTCATAACTTTGACCCTTTTCACTGTATTTTCACTTAATGACAGTTTATTTGAACGTTTTGTTCATTAAATGTCTTGTTCAGCGTTTGGTTGGACTAACAGACACTCCAAGGAGTCGCTGCTCAGTTTTCTGAGGTAAGTAACAAACATTTTGTTTTTGTTTTTTGCCAAAGCTAACATCCCAGTTAATGCTCCAGTTAATGCTAACAGTAATTAGCAGCAGCTTCTCTCAGTCAGGTTGAGGTGTAGAGAGGCTGTAGTCAGTGATCAGATCCCTCTCCTCCTCCACAGTCCAAATATGGTCTGCTTCCTGTATCAGAAACAAGATGGCGACGAGTGTAACGATGAACTCGATGCTTCCAACGGGCCACAAACCAACGGGTGACGTCACGGTGACTATGTCCATTATTTATATACAGTCTATGGACCAGGATCATTGCATGTTTTTTGTGGGAGGTCCCTGTAAGGGAAACCAATAGCAGTGCTTTAATTTGTCACATGACCTCCCACAAAAACTCACTCAAAACATAATTTCCTGGCCCTTTTCCATCTGGAAAAATAAATATTACTACTAATAGGAGAGTAAACCTTCATTTTCAATAGTTTCATGCAATTTATTTTCAAATTAAATCATGGAAACTTGCTAAAATGCAACTGTTGCCTCGAGGGAAAAATGAACCATTATGGAATCAGCATGGCAGCATATCACTTATTTTATTTGTGTCTTTAGCGTGACAATTTTGGTCATTTTGTGTCTTTTTTTTTGGTCATTTTGTGTCGTTTTTAGTCCTTTATTCCAACATAAAATGTGATTTTGAATCTTTTTTTTACTTTTCAAAACACTATCATGCTCAATAAAGAATTTTAAATGTTTCAAATGTGACCAAAGGTGTCAAATCTACCATATAAGAGGGTTCCATCCAGTTCTATCATTTGATACTAAATCTATTTGAGCTTGTCTCCAGTTTTACTTGGTATATCATCATCAAACTGAAACTGGCCTCATGGAGTTTACAGCCAGAACTTTAGAGGTAAATGTACAGTAGGGCTCCACGCTGCTTTGTTTTCTAGTCTGATGGAGGCAACAAGTCTGGATTATTTGGAGCTCCAGGACACTCCACAGGGTTAAATACAGTACTAGAGTAAGTGCACAGTTGTTTTCCACCCTGAACAACTTTAATCCCGTGCACACTATTGACTCCTCCCCTCTGACTGACGTCACCACGCCCACAAATCTCCTCCTGCGTTCATCCTGCAGCTTTTATAAACCGGGACAACCGGAGAAGTTTCACTCTGCATTAGTTTGTTTGTCTTGCACCTGAACAAGAACACGCTTTAAATCTTAGTTTCTACTATAATTAAGCATTGCATAAACAATTTAAGCTTGTTTTTGACTTTATTGAGGACTGTCCCATCATGCGTCTCCACTCGCTCCTGTGCGTAATGCTCCTGCTGCTCTGCCCGGCTCTGATCTCCGCCTCCGGGAAGACCAAACGCTTCGCCATCGGCTGCTCGGAGAAGTGCGACAAGTCCCAGTGCGCCCCGGTCCCCGCGGACTGCCTGGCCGGGGACGCGCTGGACCGCTGCGACTGCTGCCCGGTCTGCGCGTCCGGAGAGGGCGAGCCGTGCGGCGGCACCGGGGACCGGGAGTGCGCCGAGGGGATGGAGTGCGTGGTGACCGACGGCGTGGAGATGTCGGCCACCGTCAGGCGCAGGGGCAAGGCCGGCGCGTGCGTGTGCACCAGCTCGGACCCGGTGTGCGGCAGCGACGGGGTCTCCTACCGGAACATCTGCGAGCTGAAGCGCGTCAGTAACCGGGCCATGAAGCTGCAGCAGCCGCCGGTCATCTTCATCCAGAGAGGAGCCTGTGGGAAAGGTGAGGGCTCTCCCAGTGTGTGTGTGTGTGTGTGTGTGTACTTCCTACATAGTGAGGACCGGGACACGTTTTTAACCAAAAGAGTGAGGACATTTTGGCTGGTGTTCACTTCTTCTTTTGTTTGAGATTTCAGACTTTGTTTTAGGGTTAAGTTAACAAGGATGTGTGTGTGTGTGTGTGTGTGTGTGTGTGTGTGTGTGTGTGTGTGTGTGTTCTTGTACTTCCTACATAGTGAGGACCGGGACACTTTTTTTAACCAACAGAGTGAGGACATTTTTGCAAAGTGAGGACATTTCGACCGGTCCTCACTTCTTTAAAGGCTTTTTTTTTTTAGAATTTCAAAACTACAACTAATAAAAACTAAACTAACTAAACTAAAACTAGCAAACTCACTCTAAAAACTCATTAAAACTAACTGGATTTGAAAACAAAAAATCACAACAAAATTAAAACTAAAACTAATGAAAAATCCAAAACTATTATAACCTTGCAAGGGAATTCACTGTTCCAATGAGGGTCCTCACAAAGATAGAAGTACAAGAATGTGTGTGTGTGTGTGTGTGTGTGTGTGTGTTCTTGTACTTCCTACATAGTGGGGACCGGGACACTTTTTTTTTTTAACCAACAGAGTGAGGACATTTTGCAAAGTGAGGACATTTCGGCCGGTCCTCACTTCTTTAAAGGCTTTTTTTAGATTTCAGACTTTGTTTTAAGGGTTAAAGGTTAAATGATAATGATAATTAACTGAAACTGTATTGTGTGGTTACAAAACTAACTAAAATTATAGTGAAAATGTCCTTCGTTTTCGTCTTTGTCAACTTTTTTCATACATAATGAAGATGGATCAGACAAAGGAAATAAAGGCAAAATTTACTGTGACCTCTTTTAATCTCCCACCCAACAAATACCCCATTACAAAAAACTAAAACTAATACTAAAACTAGCAAACTCACTCTAAAAACTCATTAAAACTAACTGAATTTGAAAACAAAAAATCACAACAAAATTGAGACTAAAACTAATGAAAAATCCAAAACTATTATAACCTTGCAAGGGAATTCACTGTTACAATGAGGGTCCTCACAAAGATAGAAGTACAAGAATGTGTGTGTGTGTGTGTGTGTGTGTGTGTGTGTGTGTGTGTGTGTGTGTGTGTGCGTGTGTGTGTGTGCGTGTGTGTGTGTTGAAGCTGAACTTGAATGACCTCAGCAGCTCTCACACAGAATAAACTTTCCTTTCCTCCATTAAATGATCAGATTATTCTCCTCATGCCTCCTTTTGAAACCTGCCAAAGAATTCTGCACCGTGTAATTTTCACAGATGCATTTATGGTAACAACATATGATGATAAATACTCGAATCTTACTATAAATTGCTGCTTTTATTAAACTTTTAATGTAACTATGAATGTAACTGAGATAAGTGAGCCAGTTTCACAGCTGTTACTTTGAATTGAGAGTTTGCATTTTATACTCTAATTGTTAGCTGCACTGTAAATAAAAAAAAGTTTGTGGAAATTACAGTAAAACACTGTCGAGTTGCATCTGAAATAGGGCGTTAAATAAAAAGTTGTATGTCACAGTAGATACTTTTAATTACCGTAAATCAAAGTATAGCACAAAAAACTGAAACTTTTACTGTCAAAAAACTGCAGAAAACACACAGTTTATAATTAATTAATTTATAATAAAAAGAATATAATTTTCA
The DNA here is from genome assembly GCF_030273125.1 of Centropristis striata. NCBI lineage: Eukaryota > Metazoa > Chordata > Actinopteri > Perciformes > Serranidae > Centropristis > Centropristis striata. Next base: position 3,660,222 of record NC_081537.1, read on the forward strand.
TGTAAAATTAATGGATAAATACCATGATGTCACAATGACACAATTAGCCTAAAAATAACGTGATTATTCAGTTTAAATGACAAATTTTTGCTGATATTTACATTTAAATTTACAGTAGGAAACCCACTCACTGTATTTTTTACAGCGAACTTCTGGCAACCACAGCTGCTGGTAATTTACAGTAAATTATACAGATTATTTTTTACAGTGTGTGGACCATTCAGTGTTTGATACATTGGTCTGCTTTAACACGTCCTGTTAAGAACCTCTGGTGACCTCTGACCTCTGCAGTTAATAGTGTTTGTTTAAAATATCAGGAGAGTTTGCAGGGTTTCAGTGTTTTTGACACAGATCAGTTTAACAGCTTCCATCATCACTACAACTCATGTAATGAGGTGTTTTAGTATTTAGTTAAGTTACAGAATCACTGAACAGTATCTGACATTTATTACATTAATAGAAGCTGCTTACATTACATCTACCCTTCCTCATTATCTCTCTATCTCTCTCTCTCTCTCTCTCTCTCTCTCTCTCTCTCTCTCTCTCTCTTTCTCTCTCTCTCTCTCTTTCTCTCTTTGGCATCTTTCCACTTGCTGATCAGTCAGATTTGCATCAGTGCCTCACACTGCACCAAACTAAAAAATAGGGATGTTTTCTCTCTCTCTCAATTCAATTCAACTGGCTTTATTGGCATGACGTAACAATGTATATATTGCCAAAGCAACCATCAGAAAAAAAGATAACAAGATAAGAAAAGCAATATTTACAATAAATTATTATATTAGATTAGATTATATTATTATACTATAAATTCTCTCTCTCTCTCTTATCGTAACATGGTCATAATGTCTTGAAATAAGGCCAGGAGGTCCTGAGTGTTGCAAAAACAAACACTGTTCCCCTCTGTATATGTGTGTGTGCGTGCGTGTGCGTGTGTGCGTGCGTGTGTGTGTTCTTGTTCTTCCTACATAGTGGGGACCGGAATGCGTTTGGTTTTTTTAACCAACAGAGTGAGGACATTTTTGCAAAGTGAGGACATTTCGGCCGGTCCTCACTTCTTTAAAGGCTTTTTTGAGATTTCAGACTTTGTTTTAAGGGTTAAAGGTTACAATCAGGTTTATGTTTTAAACGATTCATGATTATTAATTAATTACCTGAAACTGTATTGTGTGGTTACAAAACTCACTAAAATTATAGTGAAAATGTCCTTCGTTTTCGTCTTTGTCAACTTTTTCATACATAATGAAGATAGATGTGTGTGTGTGTGTGTGTGTGTGTGTGTGCTTTCATGACTCTCTCTCACACACACACACTTTGTGAGTCTGCAGCTGTGAACACACCAATCTGCTGAGTGCCGTTTTGACTCTTAGTCAAGTTCAGCGAGGTCAAAGTCTTTCTTCTTCTTCTTCTTCTTCTTCTTCTCCATTTTCTCCAGCCTTTCCTGCTATCTCATCACCCTTTCTTCATTCTCCAGTCGTCCTTGTCATCCTTCTCCTTATTTATCATCTCTTCTTCCCAATGAAAGGAGGGATGAAGAGAAGAGAAATGTGCTTCTCCTCTTATCTGTTCTTCCTTATTTGGTTATTTTTATTTTTGGTTATTTTCCCCCACACTTTCCCTCCTCTCCACTCTTTCTTCCCTTCTTCCTGCCACATCATATCCCCCACTCCTCAGGAGCCCCCATCATATTTTTATCTTTGAGGGACGATGACAAGCAAGTTAATATTCTGTCCTCATTTCTTATCCTCCCCTCTTCTGTCCATCTGTACTTTAATCCCAAGGGGTCCACAGTACAAACACACAGACAGGGGTCATAGGTCATAGGTCATAGGTCAGAGTGGTGGTCCCCACACATGTGTACATATAGATTATATGTAGATTATGTGTCCCCTGGCACTATTTTGTCCATTTTTGAAAACCTTTTCATGTCTTTTTTTTTGTCATTTTGTGTCTTTTTTCTAGTCATTTTGTGTCTTTTTCGTCATTTTGTGTCTGTTGTTGTGTATTTTGTGTCTTTTTTGTGTCTTTTTTGGTCATTTTGTGTCTTTTTTGTGTCTTTTTTTTGTCATTTTGTGTCTTTTTTCTAGCCATTTTGTGTCTTTTTGTGTCCTTTTTTTTTTTTACTAATTCTGTGTCTTTTTGTGTCTTTTTTGGTCATTTTGTTTCTGTTGTTTTGTATTTTGTGTCTTTTTGTGTCTTTTTTGGTCATTTTGTGTCTGTTGTTGTGTATTTTTTGTCTTTTTTGTCTTTTTTGGTCATTTTGTGTCTTTTTTGTGTCTTTTTTGTGTCTTTTTTTAGTTATCATGTGTCTTTTTTTGTCATTTAGTGTCTTTTTTGTGTCTTTTTTGTCATTTTGGGGGTTTTTTTGTCATTCTGTCTCTTTTTGTCATTTTGTGTCTTCTGTGTCCTTTTTGGTCATTTTGTGTCTTTTTTCTAGTCATTTTGTGTCTTCTTTTGTTTTGTTTTTGTTTTTTTTACAAATTTTGTGTCTTTTTGTGTCTTTTTTGGACGTCATGAAGAAGTCGTGCTCCGGCACTTTCATTTCTGTCCATCCATCTCCACTCCTCTCCTTCCTAATCGTATCATCATTCACTTTCTCTCCTCCTGAATTTGAACTCCCCGAGGTGAGGACAGAGATCTGGAAGACGTCAGTGACACACACACACACACACACACACACACACACACACACACACATTGTGTAACTTCCTAAACACAGCAGGTCATTTAACCCAGATCTTGAAGGGAGCCTTTTATTTTTTATTTTTCTGCTATGATTTCTGCTTCCTGTGTGGACCTGCCAGCTCTTTGTCAGATTGACAGGCTTGGATACAGAATCAACAAAACACAGTTTCTCAGTGACTCAACTCTTTGAGGAGGAATGTTTCCCAGTTCAGGCCCGTCCAGCTGCTAATGAGATTTTAGATTCACTTCAGAACAGAACAGACGATCATTATATTTGTGGGGATTTCATGTCTGAGCAGCTTTCTGGAGACATTGTTTTTCTGTGTTACGGCCTAGATTTAATTATGGAACTGGTTAAAAAGAAATATAAGTTCCATCTCTGTTGCTCATCATTTTAACCCTTTGATGCACAACATGGTCTAAAGTGACCCGACTAAGTTTTTATGTTCTATATCTTTGCAAAAAATTAATTTCATCTTTCAGTATTCCAGGTTTTCCTCGAATAATTTGTTTTTGATCATCATATATCCTATTTTTTTGTTTTCATTTCTTAGTTTTTGGATAAAACACTTTTTTTATCACTAGGTTTCTAATGCACAAGGTCATTTTTGACCCATGTTGTGCATTAGAAGGTGTTTATATGTTGTCACCAAATTAAAACCTGACAAAGAAGACACAAATATTAACTATCCTATTTTGTTAAATTGGTGTTTTTCCAATGGAAATTATTATTTGGTGGCTCTAATAAGTCTCACATGTTAAAATATGTGATTTTCCAATGTAATCTGGTGGTTCTAACAACTCTTTTAAAGTTAAACCTTCAAAATAAGACAAACATAGTTACACATATACTCACATTGTTAATTTAGTGAATCACTTTTTGTATCACTACGCTTCTAATGCACAAGGTCATTTTTGACCCATGTGTGTAAACTTGATGTAATAATACAAAAACTATTTTTCTTCATAAAGGAAAAATGTTTATAATGATCTGTTGTAATAAAAACAAATAGATATTCAAACACACAGCAGCATGAAATAACATGGGAAATGATTGCGGGTCATTTTTGACCCATGTTGTGTATTAGAAGGTGTTTATATGTTGGGCATCAAAGGGTTAACCCTTCTGAGTCGTTTCAGGGCATTTTTTCCTGTTTTTACATTTTACTCACTGTGGCCTTGTATTTCACTGCAATAATATATATACATATATATACACTACAGGCTAAAAGTTTGGAAGCAACTTCAATTTTCTGTTCACAATGTCTCTCTTATTAAAAACCAGTGTGTATTGTGTGTATTTCTGGATGTGTTTACTACATGATCAGACTTTTATTGAATTGAACCATTTTCCTCCATTGACCTTTAGGTAAACATTGATGTTATCAGATCATTGGTGAATAAATGTTACCAAAAGAAAAGGAGGGCTTAGTTTTAGGGTGGAGGAGATTAGGAAGAGTCACAACTTCAGTGTAAAAGTTAAAAAAAAAACAAATCACAGTTTGCATTATTCACTTTAGCTCTTTTGAGAGTTTGGATCCAAAAATCCCAATAAATCTCAACTGTGTTCATATCTCTGACAAAGAAACAAGAGTTCAGATTTATACATTAAGGAAAGAAGGAAACACAAAGTCTAAGCAATAAAAACCCAAAGAGCTGATAATTAAAGTCAAAATGTGTTCTAATAAGTGACTCTTTATATAATAATCACCTTTATTTTGTTGCAAAGTATAGCAATGAAACTATGATCTTTTTTTGTACAAATTTGATCTTGCTTTCAAACTTTTGGCCTGTAGTGTTTATTGTATATATATATATATATATATATATATATATATATATATATTTTTTTTTTTTTTTTTTTTTTTTTTTTTTAATAGAAAATTTATATATAAAACACTTTTGTGTTATGACTATTGGAAGAAAAATAGGTTGTCCAAATGCTGTACATATTGAACTATTTGCATTTTTACATCCTCTACTTGCATCCTCTCCTGTCCTCTCCTCTCAGCTCTGCGTAAACAGCCTCTCCTGTCCTTGTTTCTGGCAATTTTTAAATGAGACATGTAGAATAAATGATTTTGACAAAAAAATATCAATTATCAGCTTTGTTTTGGTTACTTTTTCAAACATAAATAAAAATAATCAAGTCAAGGATAATGCCGTTTATTTCTATGATAAATTATCTATTTAAAAAGCAATTGTAAAAAGCAAACAATAAAATGTTGGATTTGAGAGTTGCAGAAACCTTGCTGCAAATTCATCAGATTCACTTATCTTATCTATATTAAATGTGTCATAATATATATTTCTCTATTATTAAATAGCATGAAAAGACCCAAAACAACTGCATGCGATACTTTCTGTCCGTGACAATCAGCCTCCATCCATGAGTCCGCTGTTTTGGAATCTTCTTGCTGGTGCATTCAAGGACACGGACATCTGAGCACTGATTACTAAAAGTGTAACTGCAGCAGATTTATTCACTGAGTCAGTGGAGCATCGACCTCTCTGACCGGAGACTCTGAGGCTCCGTTACAAGGACCTGCAGCGCGTTTGAGGTTCGTCTGACTGGCTTCTTTCACTGCACTTCAAAGCTGCAGCAGCTGGCACACACACACACACACACACACACACACACACACACACACACACACACATAAACATAAACATGAGTGTCTTTGAGACTGCCAGCTGTAGTTTAGGCTGAAGTGAACCTTCACAACAAACAGCTGCTCAGTCAGAAAAACCCTTCAATTTGTTTCAAGAAGGCAAACCAGGAAGTGCCTTAAGTTTGGCTGCAAAAACATTTTAGTCCATTCATTTCAATGCAAAATGAGATAACTTCTCACTTGATTTATTACCTCAGAAAAGTTTTTTAGGGGCGATTTCACACCTATCTCGTTTGGTCCGGACTTTTCAGTTTGATCCGAACCTAAATTCCAGGTGTGAAAGGTGCCACGGTCCGCACCAAAGGACCAAAGTTTGGTCCGACCAAAAGAGGTGGTCTCAGTCCGGACCAAACCAACCAACGCCCAAACCTTTTGCAGTGTGAAAAAAACTTTTTTTTTTATAGTTCGGACCTTCGTATCAATGACAGGAAGGTTTTTGCCATAACTGGCAGGATTACAAGCCGTTTTCTCCTCGTCTCCTGTCGACGGTGATACAGTTTTTCATGATGAGGAGGCTCATCTTGCGAATACCAAGCACTCTCACGTATTACTCATTAAGCTGGTGCTGCTGGTAGCAAAAGACCAGCAAAAGTATTAGCACAGGTAAAAGGAGGCTCATGGGTTCATTTAGTGTAAACACGTTAAGGATGTAACACTGACGCCTAACAACGCAGCGTAACCATTACATTACATTGCATTACATGTCATTTAGCAGACGTTTTTGTCCAAAGCGACTCACAATAAGTGCATTCAACCTGATGGTACTAGACATAGACCACAGGAATCGAGTAAGTACAGAACTTTAAGAGCTAACTGTCATTGCTAAAGGAGTGCTATATGTTAAAGAAGAGCAAAAAACAATAAGCAACTTAAAGCAAAACTACTACCAGAAACCAGGGGCCAGGTTAGATCCACAAGATGAAATGCACACCAAACAACCAAACCAAAACAAAATGAACCAGGAAGTCCACAGGGAGATGACGTGTCCAGTAGAATTGTCTTATAAAGTCCGTTATTCCTTTTGCAGTGTGAAACCAAAACCAACAGGACCAAATGTAGACAATGGAACAGAACACGGACCTTGGTTCGGACTTTCAGGTGTGAAAACACCCTGAGACAACACTATGGTCTCAATCACTGGTAAACAATCTGATGTTAATAGTGTAAATAATGGCCCCATTTAGAAGAAAAAAGAAGATAAAGAATCGTATGATTTGGGGGCGGGGCTACCTTTGATTGACAGGTCACTAACAAGGCGAGCTGTCATCAGGAGAGAAGCAGAACAATGCGTATCCACGGCAACGTGTCAATAAAGTTATATATGACGTTATACAAGTAAAAAGACACAGAGTCGACCTCTAGTAAAGTTGATAGACTGCTGTGATTGGTTTGGTTTTATCTGCTGCAGCATTCTGATCCAGAAACTCACTGAAGGATGAAGTGATGTGAAGTGGAATGAGGTGATTGTCTGATAAGATCTGAAGACGTGAAAATATGTGAGATAGAGTTTGATGAGACGCGAGGACACACTGAGACATGTCCGCACTGGAACACTGTTCTCTTTATCATGGGGGGAAAATGAATGAATGCTCTGGTTATATTTTTAAAGAGCAAATGTGATTTCTTTTTTTTAAATTTCAGATAAAATTTTAATTTACTGCTGACTATATTTTCAATATATATATATGCGCTGTTGAACGCTTATATTTTAAGCGTTCAACATGCTTATTTCTAGATTTAGTGTTTTTATCTGGTTTTTAGACACACCTTTTTTGCAGTGCAAACCTTGTTCAGAGATAAAAATGCTGTTTGTTTGGACCAGGGGTCTCAAACTCAAATTACCTGGAGGCAGTATCAAAATGACCAAAAAAAGACATAGACAAAAATTACAACAACAAAAAAAAAACGACACAAAATGAGAGAAAAAACAACTAAATTACTAAAAAAAGACACAAAATTACTAAAAAAAGACACAAAAATACAAAAAAAGACACAAAATTACCAAAAAAAGACAAAATTACAGAAAAAGACGCAAAATGACTGAAGAAAAACAAAATTACTTAAAAAAGACACAAAATGACCAAAAAAGACACCAAATTACAGAAAGACACAAAATGACTGAAAAAACACTAAATTACTTAAAAAAGACACAAAATGACCAAAAAGTACACAGAATTACCAAAAAACCACAACATTATTAAAAAAGACACAAAATGACAAAAAAAGAAAGACATGAAATGACAGAAAAAAACTAAATTACTAAAACAAAATGACTAAAAAAAAGACACAAAATTATTTTAAAAAGACAGAATTTTTTTTAAAAAGACACAAAATTACTAAAAAAAAAAGACACAGAATTATTTTAAAAAAGTAATTAAAGAGGCCTTCCACACACAACACGGTAAAGTGCCAAGAATAAAAAGACGTGAAATGAAGTGAAAAAATTTTGTTCAGAAAATTCTTGTCTGTGTTGTGATGCAGATCATAAAACAGAGATCTGGACAGTATTAAGATGTGCTCTTGACATTTTGCACCTTGAGATTTTTTTGGGCAATATTATCTGAGAATGAAATCAATTAATTTGCTGCTGCACACATGGCTTTTTTTATTAATGCATAAAAATGTCTCAGTATCTGGTCCCATGTGCTGCTTTTTACGTCTCTCTGCTGTGAGAAAACATGTTTTCCTCCCCAACATGGACAGATGGTAGAGGATGTGGGGAGAACCACCTTATAAAGAACCAGAGAAATGAGAAAAGAAAGATGTTGCCGTGGTTACGTAAGGCGACAGCAGCAGTTAAACTCCATCTCTTCTATCTCTCTGGATCTTCTGAGGATCTGAGTCATTTCCTTTGTTTTCTAAGCATCCACAGACAGTTTGCAGCTGTTCTCAGACTAACAGTCTGTAAATAAACAGCGCTCCACATCTGGACTCAGTTTAAAGCAGCAGAAACAGTTTGGTCCCATCACCTCCTGCAGCTCTGCAGGCTGGTGTTGCTGATAACGGACAACAATTGATGATGCTTCCCACAGTTAGTCGTATTTAGACAGAGATGTTTCTGTCCACACTATTGTCTCTGTTAATGTGGTCAAAGTGCACTACACCTAGACCTTCACCTGAGATTATTAAATGGTCCGCCAGGATGGGAATGCTTTGTGTTAGGGGTGTGCAATATCGTATTGTTCACGTTTATATCGGTATATTTTTTTTTATGAGTAAAAACAGTGCATATGATATTGGCAACACTCCTACTTCTTGACGTAGTGGCGTAAGGGTTTCCCTTAATTATCTAGACTGTGGAGCTCCAGAGTCTCCAGAGTGTGCTGCATTTCAACTTACTGAAAGTTTATCAGCACTATTCATAATATAAAGTTATTTTGCTTTGTGTTGCCGTTGCTCAATAGCCTGGCTAACCAGGCACACAAATGAGATTAGTCTGGAAACCAGCTGTTCATTTCTCCGTAGAGGAGGTGTGGTTTATGATCCTCCAGAGCCGTTTATTGGGCGCTATGAATGTCTATCAAAGCGTCTGTACGTAGCTCTTAGCCAATCAGATCAGTTATACCAGATGACGTATGTAGAGCGACAGAAATTGATGTTTACATAGCCAGACTAGCCCATCTCTACTTTGAGACTAAAATGCTCAATTCTGCTTCTGCAACGTTTTTCTGCAGCATGTTCTGGCTCTGGCTGCTCACAGTCTTCCAGCAGTGTTGGTGTGTGTGTGTGTGTGTGTGTGTGTGTGTGTGTGTGTGTGATATCAGTTACTGATGTTGTTGTATTTCCTCCCTCAGCTCAGCAGAACCCCGACAGTCTCCGCTACAAGTACAACTTCATCGCTGACGTGGTGGAGAAGATCGCTCCTGCTGTCGTTCATATTGAACTTTACCGCAAGTAAGAAACAATACATGAACCTGCTTCCTAAAAGTTCTGACTACCTGCCTTCCTTCTCTGACGGGATAAAAATGGAGTTAAAGTTACTCAAATTTTTTCATTTATCTTTTGTAAAAAGTACTTTTTCTAACTGTACTAAACACCATATCTCTAACAGAAATATCCTGTAATATTTAATGGTAAAATCTTTCATTTATGCAGCATTTATGAAGTATTTTCTTGTCAATTATATGGCAGAACAGCGTTTCTTTTGATGGAAAAACGTTTTTATTTATACGGTTAAAAAATGGAATAAAATGGCAATCTTAAACATGAAAAAAAACAGTGCCAATATCTTTTTAACGTAATATTTAAAAAAGTTCTACCGTAGTTAGAAAGTTGTTGTTTTTTTTTGCAGTGTAGTGAAGCAAGTGTGTATAAGGAATGCTTATTTTGCTTTTTGGTTATTAATAATAATAATAATAATAATAATAATAATAATAATAATAATTGGATTGTGTCCTTATGTCTGTCTCACTTTTTCTGCTCAGGATGATCTTTTCGAAGCGGGAGGTTGCCGTGGCCAGCGGCTCCGGCTTCGTCGTGTCTGAGGACGGACTCATCGTCACCAACGCTCACGTGGTCGCCAACAAGCACCGAGTCAAGGTAAACAAGCTGAGCCTTTGGAGAAACAGACTGGGGAGCGTGTCTGTGTTCCCCGGGTCCTATGTTCTCCTCTTTGTATGAGACTGGAGAACATAGGACCCTTTTTCCCCGCTTTTCCCAAAAAGGGTCCTATGTTCCCAGGTCTGTTACTTTTTCTACCATTGCTGCGAAATTCAATGGCAAATAGGTGGAGCTGCAACAATTATTCGATTAATCATACAATAATCGATTATTAAATTAATCGTCAACTATTTTGATAATTGAATCATTGGTTTGAGCAGTTTTTAAGAGGATAAGTCCAAATTCTCTGATTTCAGCATCAAATGATTATGGGCATTACGCTAAGCAACATGAATGTCATCCCTGAATTACATAGTAATGCAACATAAGAAGTGAATAAAGCTAAATCTCGGCTTAGCATGCTAATCACGCTACAACAACGTCTGCAACTCCATAAAACACTTACTTTTCATAAGGTACCACACCATCCAGCACATACACATTGAACATTGATATTCGCTGGAAACTATTAGGGGCGGAGCTCCACTAAAAGGCGTCCGATCGGAAACAGTGTGATGCCGCAACACCTCCTACGTAAATAATGATATTTTGAAAAATGTTTTTTAGAGGCAAAGCCAGTGTTACTGTTCCTGAGTAAGGTGACATTTCTTGTTTTCTGCAGGTGGAGCTAAAGAGCGGAGCCACATTTGACGCTAAGATCAAAGATGTGGACGAGAAGGCCGACATCGCTCTGATCCAGATCGAAGCACCGGTGAGCAGAGAGAGAGAGAGAGAGAGAGAGAGATGGAGAAATGAATGCATGGGATGGTTTTAATTCTCCTTTTTATTGTCTTTGTTGAGATTTTTCCTTTAATCTCACCTTCACTCTGAAGACCTCTTCATTACAGACTGGTATTACAGTCAGCCTCTGACACTCATGCATTTCCCTTAACATTTATATTGCATCTTAAAGTCTGTAAAGTTTTTTTTTTTTAAGTTTTGAAGCGGAGAATGTGCAGAGGGAGCAATCAGGTGTTTATAGACTACTGGAAGTGATAAATATCCTTTGCTTTGTCCAGAGCTGGTTGGCAGTGATAATTTATTTTTAGAAAATCCAGGGGGATCGTAAATCTGAGAATATATTGCATATTATAGATAACTACTTATATATTTAGGTGGTATTTGTTTTTAAATATTCACAGGAAACCACATCTTGATTCTATCATTTCCTAAAATCTTTTTTTTTGCTGTTTTACAGTGCAGCTCTCCTCTTTGTGTCCTCACGTACACTCTCTCCTTCTTAAATCTCTTCTCTCTGTTCCTCCCCTTTTTTTTGTAAAGTATGCTTTTTTTTTTAGCATTCCTTTACTGTAAAAACCTGTTTTTTATTTTAGCTCAGTGGGACAATTGAGGCAAAATAATATGAGTCATGAAAGTGGATATCTGTGGAGTGGGTCACGATATGAAGGGAACCTTTTCATGTGGGTTGATTCTGGCTTCCAGTTTTTTTTTTGCAGCACTTTGTTTTGGTCCAGGGATGACTGGACAACTGGGTTCATTTAAGGAACATTTGAGGTTTTCCACAAAATGTGTTCAATGGAAAAACATCTTAGCATGAGAATGTCAATGTGTCTCATATTTTGTGCCGACACTGCAGAGTCAGAGCTGCAAGATCAGACAATTATAGGGGAATTTTGTCCACTTTATGGGTAAAAATAGACATTTTGGACCATTTGGACCATAAAAAGACACAAAATGACCCAAAAAAGGAAACAAAATGACCAAAAAAATACACAAAATGACCAAAAAAGACACAAGATGACAGAGAAAAGACACAAAATGATGCAGAAAAGAAACAAAATGACCAAAAAAAGACAAAATGACTAAAAAAAGACACAGAAAATACACAAAATGACCAAAAAAAGGAAACAAAATACCCAAAAAAGACACAAAATGACCAAAAACAACACACAAGATGACCAAAAAAAGACATAAAATGACGCAGAAAAGAAACAAAATGACCCAAAAAAGACAAAATGACTAAAAAAAGATACAAAAGGACAAAAGAAGACACACAATGACTAAGAAAAGACACAAAATGACCAAAAAAGGAAACAAAATGACCAAAAAAGACACAAAATGACCAAATAAAGACACAAAATGACAAAAAAAAAAAGAAACAAAATGACAAAAAAAAGACATGATTTTTTTTTGCAGCACTTTGTTTTGGTCCAGGGATGACTGGACAACTGGGTTCATTTAAGGAACATTTGAGGTTTTCCACAAAATATGTTCAATGGAAAAACATGTTAGCATGAGAATGTCAATGTGTCTCATATTTTGTGCCGACACTGCAGAGTCAGAGCTGCAAGATCAGACAATAATAGGGGAATTTTGTCCACTTTATCGGTAAAAATAGACATTTTGGACCATTTTGGACCTCTAAGGCAGAAGTTCTCAACCTTTTTGACCCCCAATTTAACATGCATGTTGTCCGCGACCCCCGCTCACTGAACAGAATCTCACACGCACAGTTCAGATCACCCAAAAAAGAAACAAAATGACCACAAAAAGACACAAAATGACTAAAAAGACACAAAATGACCCAAAAAAGGAAACAAAATGACCAAAAAAATACACAAGATGACAGAGAAAAGACACAAAATGATGCAGAAAAGAAACAAAATGACCAAAAAAAGACAAAATGACTAAAAAAAGAAACAAAATGACAAAAAATACACAAAATGACCAAAAAAGGAAACAAAATAACCAAAAAAGACACAAAATGACCAAAAACAATACACAAAATGACCAAAAAAGACACAAGATGACCAAAAAAAGACATAAAATGACGCAGAAAAGAAACAAAATGACCCAAAAAAGACAAAATGACTAAAAAAAGACACAAAATGACCAAAAAAGACACAAATTGACCACAAAGAGACACAAAATGACAAAAAAAAGACACAAAATGACCAAAAAAAGACATGAAATGACCAAAAAGACTAAAACACATTAACACATGAACACTTTAACACAGTGGAGACAGAGCTGACTTCCAAAATGATTTGGCGACCCCCAGAAATCATCTCTAGACCCCAATTGGGGTCCCGACCTCAAGGTTGAGAATAGCTGCTCTAAGGAACTTGAGATCCTCATAAGTTAAATAATAAAGAAATTGTTTCCCATTATAATACAGAAAAGTCAAGAAAAAACAGAGTCTAACAGGTTACCCTGAACTGCTTCTTTGTCTCCTCCGGTGTGTGTGGAGGGCCGGTTCAGACCTGCTAATGCCATCTACACACACACACACACACACACACACACACACACACACACACACACATCCTTCCTGCCATCTTGAACTGCCATCAGTGGAAAGCAAGTTTTTTAGGGAGTGAAGATGCTTCCAGAGTCACACAAAAGAACAGAAACAAGTTTTTCATGGTGGTGTTTTGAATCTGATTTCTTGGAGCTAGTTTTTTTTTATTTTAACATAAAATTTGCACGCTAAATACGTTGGATTTCTTTCGGGATTTCGTTAGTAACATGTGAAATCACACTGAAACTCCCCACATATCAGGTCTGTAAGACAGAAGCTTTAAGCAACAATAATTGCAGCAAATATTAAAAATTATAATGTTGTACATTCTGAATGATATGCTGGCCTCTTCTGTGACAAGAATTCACGATTCCTTCAACCACTACTAAATATTAACAAGGTAATTTGAGTATAATTATGTTCATAATTAATAATCACAGTTCCAAATTGATAGTTTAGTGACTGATTTAGGTGAATTGGCTCTATTTTTTTTTTTTTTTTTTTACAGATGGTGCCCCTAACGAGCTATGACTTAGAGCAAATCAAGTCATATCATTTCTTATAATTAATAATTATATATGATAATTATTAATAATTCTTATAGCCATCTAACCACATTTTTGAACCGTGAGATCCACACAAGTGATGCTCAGGTTCATCCCTACATATTTGGTATCCTTATGGGAGGGATAGCATTTATGATAACGCCCTTTTATTTACATATTTGACGCCCTGTGCAAGATCATCATTTATTCATAAAAGAGCCAACCAGATACCCCAACATTAATGTTGCCCCGTTGCGAGGCAAAGAACATTAAAGGGCGTTTCAGAATCCCGACATTATTACTGATCTGTTATTTGCTTAAAAATGTCAAATTGTTTGTGTAACACAGATGCACAGATAAGGTTAGGTATTTTATTTCCCAGGAAGATCTTTTTTGAATGTCAGGATAAAGTGAAAAGGAACAACTCTATGATTTGTAACAATCTAATACACCCATTTCAAACGTTGTTACACGATTGAATGGGCCAGCGGTTATCTTTCCCGTAAGTATGAACAAGTAGGGGTCTGCTCCACTTGCTGGTATGTACAGTAGGTTGTTATCAGCTCTTTGAATGGCCGACTGCTGAAAACTAAGCAGTTTCGAATGGTTTACACTGCAAACCCACTTCTCTAAGGTTACTATGCTGCTGAGGCAGGTATCCTGCACAGACAGGAGCTTTTTGTTGTTGTTTTGAGTCTTGACTCATCCAGTGAAGCCTCATATTGATCCGGCATCGATCATTTTCCATGAAACGTGTTGGTGAGCAACTTATACAAACTGCACCCTGCTGATCTGCTGGCTCACAGATTTAATAGACCAGGACGTCTGAAAGCCAACAGCAGCATCTGATCAGTAACTAATCCTGTTAGTTACTGTGACTGCTGATGCAGCAGAGCATGCTTGTTATAAAACCTGCTTACATAAATCCAAAAAAACGTGCATGCTTGGATACAAGTGAGGAATCTCTGTGTGCCGTGGGTTAACTCAGTAGTTCTCAACCTTTTTGAGTCGCAATTCTTTCACTGAAAAGAATCTCACACGCACAGTTCAGATCACCCAAAAAATAAACAAAATGACCAAAAAAAGGAAGCAAAATGACCAAAAAAGACACAAAATGACCAAAAAAGACACAAAGTGACCCAAAAAGAAACAAAATTACCAAAAAAGACACAAAATGATAAAAAAAAGACACAAAATTATCAAAAAAAGACACAAAAAAGACACAAAATGACCAAAAAAGACACAAAATGACCAGAAAAGACACAAAATGACCAAAAAAGACACAAAATGACCCAAAAAGAAACAAAATGACCAAAAAAAGACACAAACGACCAAAAAAAAGACACAAAATGATCAAAAAAAGACACAAAAAAGACACAAAATGACCAAATAACACACAAAATGACAAAAAAAAAAAGACATTAAGTGACCAAAAAGACTAAAACACATTAACACATGAACACTTTAACACAGTGGAGACAGAGCTGACTTCCAAAATGATTTGGCGACCCCCAGAAATCATCTCGCGACCCCAATTGGGGTCCCGACCCCAAGGTTGAGAATAGCTGGGTTAACTGACGTGCTAACTGTACTGTAGATTTAATGTACGATAGATGAATGGACTGGGAGAGAGATAATGAGAAGGAGAGAAGACAGAACCACCACTTTGTCCTCTCGGCATCTCGGCTTTGTTATCTCACCCTGGACAAAGTGCTGTCATCCTGGAAACCACAGAGCAAGAAACACTGTCATTTCCCTGCAGCAGGCGGTGGCTTAGATCATTTGAGTTGTTGTTGTTGTTGTGGTGCAGACAAACAAAAGAGCTTAACTGATGGAGTTAATCTGTGATTAGAAGAGCTCAGTGAGTCCATTCATAACCTCTTTGTTTGTGTCTCTACTGGCTGTTGTAGTGTGGGGACTAACCTCATTAAAAGAACTAATACAATTTTCCATTTGGATTCATTTCTCTTTGAATCTATCTATGAATGAAGTTGGTTCTGTTTGTTTCACAAACTGACATGCTAACTTTGCAGTGTAACAATTAGACTAAAAAGAAAAAAGGAATGTGCTATAGGTTTGTCATGATGATATACTTGGCATAATCAAATTAAACATCACAATGTTTGCCTGCAAATTGTAGAGGATTAGGAGTTTATAATAGTGTTGTTTAAAATAGAAATCTACAAGTGAAGAAGAAGTATCTCAAAATTGTACTTGGCTATATTTTACCACTGTGCTCATTACATCATCACAGTTCTTTAATGACCAAATTTAAGCAATTTTCAAACTGTATATTTCATGAGGATTTTCCAAAAACAGTATCAGCAGAAGCATTAGATTCCTCCTGCAAGAACCTTTGACATGATGTTGAGTAGTTTGAAACCTGTATTTCTACTTTCTGTGAAAAAGTGAACGTTTTATGTTATTCACAAACTTAAGTGATTGTCTGAGGGATCACTGGCTGTTTCAAGTGTTAATTGTTGCACCATATTTTAAACATGATTTCATGTGACTGATCTGGATGGATGTGTTAACAGAATCAAGTACGTGTATAAGAGAGTTAGGCTGAAGTTAATGTTCACTTTAACCCATTTAAGCCAGGAAAGCATTACTGCATTTCTACCATTAAAACCAGGAGCACTGTTTCGTTATTCTACCATTAAAGCCGGGAAAGCGGATACGTCGTTTTGTAGTATTTGTAGTTTTTTCCACCTTTTTTTGGTCTGTTGGCCAATGAAATGCATCAGTGTCGCAATGCAACATGGGACTTTTCCAGAACTGAAATCATCACCAAAAAAGACACAAAATTACCACAAAAAAGACACAAAATGACAAAAAAAAGATACAAAATGACAAAAAAAGACACAAAATTGTTTAACAAAATTGTTGAAAAAAAGACACAAAATTACAAAAAAGACCCCAAATTACTAAAAAAAAAGACACAAAATGACCAAAAAAAGATTCAAAATGACAAAAAAAGACAAAAAATTGTTTTAAAAAAGATAGAATTACCAAAAAAGTCACAAAATTACCAAAAAAGACACAAAATTACCAAAAAAAGATACAAAATGACCAAAAAAGATACAAAATGACAAAAAAAGACACAAAATTGTTTAAAAAAAGACACAGAATTACCAAAAAAGACACAAAATTACAAAAAAGACCCCAAATTACTAAAAAAAAAGACACAAAATGACCAAAAAAAGATACAAAATGACAAAAAAAAGACATAAAATTGTTTTTAAAAAAGATAGAATTACCAAAAAGGTCACAAAAATTACAATTAAAAGACAAAATTACAAAAAAAAACCCTTCAGGTTTTAGGGGGTTATTTTAAAATCACCCTAGGTTTTACAGGCAGTTTTTACAGGCATTTTAGGCCTAAATGGGTTAAACTCAAATTGTGGCTTCAGGCTCCACATTTTATTTTGCCTCGTCATATGCTATGAGTCATCCGTACATGGCACACACACTTTGTCTTTCTGCACATACTGCAGTCATGTACAGATGTGTTCAGCATACCTGTGGCTTTCACATTTTCGCACTTGTCAATCAAGCTCAGAAGAATAGAGAGCTTCAAGTTTGTGTTGCGTCTTCATTGGTTGTCTGGTGATTAATCTTCATCACGCCACAGCTGCCCTTAAGATGTAAAACACATTAATATGTGTCACATCATTTGCTCTTATTCCCCTTTTCACCATCTCCTCCTGCTCTCTCTCTGTTACTAAACCCGACCAAAAGTGGGTCAGACTCTTCAGGCTTGTTACTTAACGGAGGAAATGGGCAACACGTGTCAGTCATTAGCAGGGAAATACGATGCACACACACACACACATACATACACACTTTGACTGAAAAAACAGACGCTTGTCATGCTCAGTGGAGTGTGCCGTTGATGAAAGACGCTAACATCACACCCGCTTTATGTCTCACTTTTTCTGCTATGTGTCACATCTGGGGCTGAAGTAGGTTAGTAGGACGACTTGCAGCAGCGCAGCACACATTGTCAGTATGAAGATGTAGAAATATGGAAATACTAAAAACCTCTGTCAATAAATAACCTAAATTGTTCAAGCGAGAATCAGAAGCTAAGTGAGAAAAGTTTGAAGTTTTTGGAGCCTTTACCATTATTTAAAAAAAAATATTTAGTGACTTTCATAGTGTTGGCTAGGTTTGTACCAAACTGCCACATTGATTTATCCAGTAAAAATCAAATTTAAACACTCAATAAATGTTTGGGTTTTTTTGGGTGTGTGTCAGCTGGCTTAAAAATCCAGCAGTGGCAGCAGTCTGCAGTCAAAGTGTTCCCAGGCTTTAATAAAGTGGAAAGGCAGAGATTGTTAGAGTGGCACTGAGCCTTTTAACAGATTATTACTTATAAAAGCCTTTACAGGGGGTCTTCACGTTCAGGGACAACATCAACTTTGTGTGTGTGTGTGTGTGTGTGTGTGTGTGTGTGTGTGTGTGTGTGTGTGTGTGTGTGTGTGTGTGTGTGTGTGCTTGTCTTTCCATGCTTACATGGTGGGGAGCACAGTTTTTAACTAACAGAGTGAGGACACACATTTTGGCTCACTTCTTCAAAAGCCTGATTAAATTAGGGTTAGGGTAAGGCTAGTAGCAGTTAGGAGCATGGTTAGGGTTATGGTAAGGCTAGTAGCAGGTAGGAGCATGGTTAGGGTTAGGCTAGTAGCAGTTAGGAGCATGGTTAGGGTTATGGTAAGGCTAGTAGCAGTTAGGAGCATGGTTAGGGTTATGGTAAGGCTAGTAGCAGGTAGGAGCATGGTTAGGGTTAGGGTAAGGCTAGTAGCAGTTAGGAGCATGGTTAGGGTTATGGTAAGGCTAGTAGCAGTTAGGAGCATGGTTAGGGTTAGGCTAGTAGCAGTTAGGAGCATGGTTAGGGTTAGGGTAAGGCTAGTAGCAGTTAGGAGCATGGTTAGGGTAAGGCTAGCAGCAGTTAGGAGCATGGTTAGGGTTAGGGTAAGGCTAGTAGCAGTTAGGAGCATGGTTAGGGTTATGGTAAGGCTAGTAGCAGCTAGGAGCATGGTTAGGGTTAGGGTAATGCTAGTAGCAAGTAGGAGCATGGTTAGGGTTAGGCTAGTAGCAGTTAGGAGCATGGTTAGGGTTAGGGTAAGGCTAGTAGCAGTTAGGAGCATGGTTAGGGTTAGGGTAAGGCTAGTAGCAGTTAGGAGCATGGTTAGGGTTAGGGTAAGGCTAGTAGCAGTTAGGAGCATGGTTAGGGTTATGGTAGTAGCAGTTAGGAGCATGGTTAGGGTTAGGGTAAGGCTAGTAGCAGTTAGGAGCATGGTTAGGGTTAGGGTAAGGCCAGTAGCAGTTAGGAGCATGGTTAGGGTTAGGGTAAAGCTAGTAGCAGTTAGGAGCATGGTTAGGGTTAGGGTAGTAGCAGCTAGGAGCATGGTTAGGGTTAGGGTAAGGCTGGTAGCAGTTAGGAGCATGGTTAGGG
Organism: Centropristis striata; assembly: GCF_030273125.1. Taxonomy (NCBI): domain Eukaryota; kingdom Metazoa; phylum Chordata; class Actinopteri; order Perciformes; family Serranidae; genus Centropristis; species Centropristis striata. Next base: position 3,679,446 of record NC_081537.1, read on the forward strand.
TTATGGTATGGCTAGTAGCAGTTAGGAGCATGGTTAGGGTTAGGGTAAGACTAGTAGCAGTTTGGAGCATGGTTAGGGTTAGGGTAAGGCTAGTAGCAGTTAGGAGCATGGTTAGGGTTAGGGTAAGGCTAGTAGCAGTTAGGAGCATGGTTAGGGTTAGGGTAAGGCTAGTAGCAGCTAGGAGCTTGGTTAGGGTTAGGGTAAGGCTAGTAGCAGTTAGGAGCATGGTTAGGGTTAGGGTAAGGCTAGTAGCAGTTAGGAGCATGGTTAGGGTTAGGGTAAGGCTAGTAGCAGTTAGGAGCATGGTTAGGGTAAGGCTAGTAGCAGTTTGGAGCATGGTTAGGGTTATGGTAAGGCTAGTAGCAGTTAGGAGCATGGTTAGGGTTAGGGTAAGGCTAGTAGCAGTTAGGAGCATGGTTAGGGTTAGGGTTGGGTTAATAGCAGTTAGGAGCATGGTTAGGGTTATGGTAAGGCTAGTAGCAGTTAGGAGCATGGTTAGGGTAAGGCTAGTAGCAGTTAGGAGCATGGTTAGGGTAAGGCTAGTAGCAGTTAGGAGCATGGTTAGGGTTAGGGTAAGGCTAGTAGCAGCTAGGAGCATGGTTAGGGTTAGGGTAAGGCTAGTAGCAGTTAGGAGCATGGTTAGGGTAAGGCTAGTAGCAGTTAGGAGCATGGTTAGGGTAAGGCTAGTAGCAGTTAGGAGCATGGTTAGGGTTAGGGTAAGGCTAGTAGCAGCTAGGAGCATGGTTAGGGTTATGGTAAGGCTAGTAGCAGTTGGGAGAATGGTTAGGGTTAGGGTAAGGCTAGTAGCAGTTAGGAGCATGGTTAGGGTAAGGCTAGTAGCAGCTAGGAGAATGGTTAGGGTTAGGGTAAGGCTAGTAGCAGCTAGGAGAATGGTTAGGGTTAGGGTAAGGCTAGTAGCAGTTAGGAGCATGGTTAGGGTTAGGGTTGGGTTAATAGCAGTTAGGAGCATGGTTAGGGTTATGGTAAGGCTAGTAGCAGTTAGGAGCATGGTTAGGGTTAGGGTAAGGCTAGTAGCAGTTAGGAGCAGGGTTAGGGTTAGGCTAGTAGCAGTTAGGAGCAAGGTTAGGGTTAGGGTTAGGCTAGTAGCAGTTCGGAGCATGGTTAGGGTTAGGGTAAGGCTAGTAGCAGTTAGGAGCATGGTTAGGGTTAGGGTAAGGCTAGTCGCAGTTAGGAACATGGTTAGGGTTAGGGTAAGGCTAGTAGCAGTTAGGAGCATGGTTAGGGTTAGGGTAAGGCTAGTAGCAGGTAGGAGCATGGTTAGGGTTAGGGTAAGGCTAGTAGCAGCTAGGAGCATGGTTAGGGTAAGGCTAGTAGCAGTTAGGAGCATGGTTAGGGTTAGGGTAAGGCTAGTAGCAGGTAGGAGCATGGTTAGGGTTAGGGTAAGGCTAGTAGCAGCTAGGAGCATGGTTAGGGTAAGGCTAGTAGCAGGTAGGAGCATGGTTAGGGTTAGGGTAAGGCTAGTAGCAGCTAGGAGCATGGTTAGGGTAAGGCTAGTCGCAGTTAGGAACATGGTTAGGGTTAGGGTAAGGCTAGTAGCAGTTAGGAGCATGGTTAGGGTTAGGGTAAGGCTAGTAGCAGGTAGGAGCATGGTTAGGGTTAGGGTAAGGCTAGTAGCAGGTAGGAGCATGGTTAGGGTAAGGCTAGTAGCAGTTAGGAGCATGGTTAGGGTTAGGGTAAGGCTAGTAGCAGCTAGGAGCATGGTTAGGGTTAGGCTAGTAGCAGTTAGGAGCATGGTTAGGGTTAGGCACTGTGTGTGTGTGTGTGTGTGTGTGTGTGTGTGTGTTGTAATAGCAGTCAGACACACTCAGCTTTTACATGTTAGCACTGGAAAGCACTAATAAAAATCTGTTTACTAATCACAAACTTATCCAACTGGAACTCTGGATCTTTCTCCTCTCCTCAAGACACATGGATGTGATTCATTTCTTGGGATTCAAGTCTTTTTTCACATTTTCATGCAGACAGGCTGGAAGGAAAGTTTGAAAGCAACAGCCAAGAGCGTTTAAACTGTAGAAACCTGCCAACTGACCACATGTCAGTTAGAAGTGGCTGATATGATGGAGAAAGATGATTAAAAAACACTTTGGAATAGATCATGGACGACATCCTGCTTTTATCAAAGTGTTTTGGGGGCATTTTATGAGGTTATGAATTCAACTAAAGAAGGAGAAGAGTTATGGTTGGTGCGTTATAGATCCTTAGCCCACCCTCTTTATTTTTGTCTCCATTACTGGAAGTGTCTGTGATATAATTATATATTGTTTGTTTGGGGGGGGGGGGGGGTTTGTTAGCTTTGAACAGATTGTTCTTTATGTGTACTTCTCACACTTATTTTTTGCTGAATGTAAAATTATAGTTTTATAATGCATTTGAAAGCTCAGTTTGTTTATTTATTTATTTTAATGAGATACAAGATTTTTTATATGAATGGCACTTTACCGTGTTGTGTGTGGAAAGTCCCTTTAATTACTTTTTGGGGTCATTGGGTGTCTTTTTTTTAATAATTGTGTGTCTTTTTTTGGTCATTTTGTTTCTTTTTTCAGTTATTTTGTGTCTTTTTTGGTCATTTTGTGTCTTTTTTTAGTCCTTTTGTGTCTTTTTTGGTCATATTGTGACTTTTTAAAAGTAATTTAGGGGTTTTTTTTGGTCATTTTGATACTGCCTCCAGCGGCCCCCAGGTAATTTGAGTTTGAGACCCCTGCTTTAGAGCAAAAATATGGCAAACCGAAAAAACCTGTTGTGGTTAGCTAATGAGGTGCAGACATTCCTCTCTTTGTTAGCCAACGAACGGGGAATGCAAAAGAGGCGTTGCTTTACTTTTTGCGTCGTTATGACGAATCTGAAGTGCACAAGATTGATGCATTTTAGTTAAAAATGTACAAATTTTCTCCCGGAGGTGCGTGCCCCCGGACCCCCCTACATGGTTCAGTTTGATGGTTTTAATTGTCAGTTCCATATGATTAATTACTTTGATATGATCTGCTTTAAGTTTATGCAATTCGTAATCAAGGGTGAGGACTATTTCATCATACATGATGCATCATAACTTTTGGTAGGGCCCCATGTTGTGCAGATTGTGCCCTTTTTATTTTTTCACCCTTCAGTAACAGTTAACCCCAAAAAGTCAGTGTTTAACAAAGCTAGATTACCAAATACATTTTTGGTCAGTCAAAATCATTTTCATTTTCATTCCCATAAAGCAAATTCAACATAGTTTAAGTCTAGTTACCGTGGTAACTTATGCTGGCTAAATACTTACATTTGTTCTATTTTCTTATTAGGTAAACCTGCTTTATTGAACAAGATGGTTTACTGGATGTTAACAAAAACACTTAACATTGTGTGAAACCTTTTTCAGTGAGGCTTCTGTGAGAAAAAAACTCACTGAATACTTGACAGCTTCTTTTAACTTTACAGAATAAAGTTACAAAATTAGACTGACAGAAGAAATTAAGAAGAGTTACATTGAGAAGATACAAACACACCAGTGAGTCAGATTTTGGTGGAAACGAGGCTGTTTATGTTGATTTAGTGTTCAGAGTTCAGTGAGTTCAAGTTGTGAATGAAGGAAGTCTCTCTCTTCCAGACTGAGAGCTGACTCAGCTCTCCACAGGAAACCCACGTCTGTCTCCAACAGCTGAGAGAATAAACTGCTGTTTACCTGTGTGTGTGTGTGTGTGTGTGTGTGTGTGTGTGTGTGTGTGTGTGTGTGTCCAGTGACTGTGCTGCTATTTCCTTTAATCTCAGTTCATCATGTGTGTTACTTTAAGTCTGTTTTTTTTTTTCAACTTCTCTTTATTGGGCTTCTCTTTACTTATTATTTTTTTCTTTCGTTCACACAAAATGACCAAAAAAGACACAAAATTATAGAAAAAGACACAAAATGACTGAAAAAAACACTAAATTAGTTTAAAAAGACACAAAATGACCAAAAAATATACAGAATTCCTTTTAAAAAAAATAAACAAAGTGACCAAAAAAGACACGAAATGACATAAAAAAAACTAAATTACTTAAAGAAGAAACAAAATGACCAAAAAAGACACATAAATGACCAAAAAAGACACAAAATTAATTTAAAAAGACACAAAATTACCAAAAATAGACACAAAATTACAAAAAAAAGACACAAAATTACCTAAAAAAGACACAAAATAACCAAAAAATACACAGAAAGAAAAAGGCACAAAATGACAAAAAAAGACACAAAATGACAAAGAAAATACACTAAAAAAGACACAAAATGACCAAAAAAAGACTAAAAAAAGACACAAAATGACACAAAATGACAAAAAAAGACACAAAATTACACAAAAAGACACAAAATGACTGAAAAAACACAAAATGACCAAAAAATACACAGAATGACCAAAAAATACACAAAATTATTTAAAAAAAAGACATAAAAATTACCAACAAAAACCACAAAATGACAAAAAAAACCACTTAATTACTTAAAAAAGACACAAAATGACCAAAAAAAGTAATTAAAGGGACCTTCCACACACAACACGGTAAAGTGCCATTCATATAAAACTCACATTAAACTTTCATATCAAGGTGGGGGCCACAAAATATCATCACGAGGGCCACAATTGGCCCGCGGGCCGCAAGTTTGAGACCCATGCTTAAAACTATGTGTTTATGTGCTTCAATCAGACAAATCACTACTTTGAAGAACATCAAAGGTCAACATGTTAAATGTTAAACTGATTCTCTCTCTAACCATGTCTCTCTCTGGTTCTGTGTCTGATGGAGCAGATGAAGCTTCCCGTGCTGCTGCTCGGCCGTTCGGCTGATCTTCGTCCCGGAGAGTTCGTGGTGGCGATCGGCAGCCCGTTCTCCCTGCAGAACACCGTCACCACCGGCATCGTCAGCACCACCCAGAGAGGAGGCAAGGAGCTGGGGCTACGCAACTCTGACATGGACTACATCCAGACGGACGCCATCATCAACGTGAGTCACCACACAGACAGACGGACAGACGAAACTACAAGCAAAAAAGTTGTAAAAAGTACCTGAACATGACATGAGGCTTATTTATATGTGTATATATATAATGGCATGCTGTTCAGGAAATTATTAAATATATGGATTCAAAACCTGAAAATATATATTAAAACTTGAGAATAAATATGTATTGAAACCTGAGAATATATACTAAAATCTGAGAATATATATTGAAACCTGAGAATATATATTAAAAGTATATATATAATATTGAAACTTTAGAATATATATTTACACTTTAGAATATATGTTAAATGTTTGAGAATATAATTAAAAATTTAGAATATATATTAAAAGTCTGAGAATATATATTGAAACTTCAGAATATATATTAAAGGTTTTAACTGAAGGTTTTCATATATATTCTCAGATTTTCAATGTATATTCTTAGGTTTCAAAATATGTTTTAGATCCATATATATAATAATTTTCTGAACGGCTTGCCATATGTAATATACATGCAATATATATATATATATATATATATATATATATATATAGAGAGAGAGAGAGAGAGAGAGAGAGAGAGAGAGAGAGAGAGAGTTGTATTTGAAGTCCGCTGTGTACAGTGTGAACAGGAGTGGAGCCAGATCAGTGCCTTGTGGAGCTCCTGTGCTGCTTATTAATGTCCCAGAAACATCCACTCCATCTCTGTCAGCTTGTTTTTGAGTATGTTGGGTTGGATGTAAACACTGTGACAATCTGACAAACTCAACTGAAAAGACAGGATTTAAAAACTCAAACTGACACAAATGATAGACAGGCGAACAGAGAAAAAGCAGGAAGTACCAAATAAGGACATGGGCGTGGCCCCGGGCATATGGCTATGTAAACAAAAACAGTTGGGGAACAAGTGGGAATCCTCATATATTCTTTTTTTCTTGCAGTACGGCAACTCAGGAGGGCCACTAGTCAATCTGGTGAGTAAATAACAGTATATATAATTCTATAATGATAATAATAATGTATTATTTAAGCTTGTATATGATGTTACCTGTTTGAAAACATGTTTTTTTATCTTGTGTGTATGTATCCTCATGTCCTTCTTATCCATTGATTGTTTCCATTAGCACCATTAACACTTTTATTTTTTACATATTTCATAGTATAAAAGTGCTGTTTTCTTATCTACTCACTGAATACTTTCATTAAATGTCACATTTCTACATTTTTGCGGTATTGTTTTACTAACTGCTACATTAAATACTACACTAATTGAAACATGCAGCACGTTATTAACCCTCGTGTCCATTTTTGACCCCAAATAATTTTCAACATACGTTTAATACAGGTTAACTTTCATAGAAATTTTGTATATTTGACTAAAATTGACCAATAATAATAAAAATTAAAAAAAGAAAATTATATATAAATGTGTTGGTCATAAAAGGTGAAAAAAAAGTTGGTAATACTTTTTCTACATGTCCTAAAAACAGTCAATATTTTAATAAATTACTTTAAAAATTGCTCTTTGTTTTCAAATAGTGAACATCCCATGAAAAACATTTAGAAGCCACAGACATAGATGCTTATTGAAATGCTTATTGTTGTTTAGGCGTTACCAAGAAGTTCAATATGATAGTAGGGTATTAATAAAACATTTTTTATTCCGTCTTAATCTCTTGGGGAGCTGAAATTGGATGTTTTGAAAGAAAACAGTGCCCAGACATGTAATATATGACTCACACAGAGATTCAAGTTACTGTATCTCTGTGAAACTGGGACAGAAACAGAGTTTGTTATTACTGGGACCACATCCATATGTTATGAAACAGTGATATACGTAATCTCATATAAACAAACTCCAGGCCACATAGAGTCCTTGTTAGGAAATGTAAATAAAGAGTTTAGGTAATGCTTGGCTAATACTTCCAGTCTCCAGCTGAAGATGATTATCAGTTTGTTTTCAGACGGCAGCAATAATGTGTGTGTAAAAGGTTATAATAGTTTGGGATTTTTTATTAGTTTTAGTTTTAATTCCGTTGTGATTTTTTGTTTTTAAATTCAGTTAGTTTAAGTGAGTTTTTAGAGTGAGTTTGCTAGTTTTAATTAGTTTTTATTTTTGGGAAAATGCTTAGTTTTAGTTCAGTTTTTATTCGTTTTTATCCTGCTGTCTCCGCGACCCGGCCCTGGACAAGCGGGCGAGAATGCATGGATAGTTTTAGTTTTTTTTGTAATGGGGTATTTGTTGGGTGCGAGATTCAATAAGGTCACAATAAATGTTTCCTTTATTTCCTTTGTCTGATCCATCTCAGCACCAATAAGTTTATTAAGTCATAAAACCAGATAGATGAAATAGATTTCATATCAACCAAAAAGGTTTACGTATGAAAAAAGTTGACAAAGAGGAAAACGAAGGACATTTTCACTCTAATTTTAGTTAGTTTTGTAACCACAAAATACAGTTTCAGTTAGTTGTTGTTTTTTTTTAAATCTCTTGATTTTATTTTTATTTCAGTTAACGAAAATGTTTTTTCAATTCTAGTTTTCGTTATTTCGTTTGTTTTCGTCAACTATAATTAACCTTGGTGTGTGTGTGTGTGTGTGTGTGTGTGTGTGTGTCCTGCAGGATGGAGAGGTGATTGGTATCAACACTCTGAAGGTGACAGCAGGAATCTCTTTCGCCATCCCGTCAGACAAGATCAGACAGTTCCTGACGGAGTCATACGACAGACAGGCCAAAGGTCTGTTATATATCTATATCTATATTTTATAATGTTATATAAAATTGTTGATATCTGAGACAGAGACGAGTCCAAAGAGAGACGAGGGCGACCACATTTATTGAAGATATTAGGGCTGCAACTAACGATTATTTTCATTAGCGATTAATGTCGGTTATTTAAATGATTAATGGATTAGTTGTTTGGTCAATAAAATGTATAAAAATATCAATGAGTGTTTCCCAAACCACAAGATGACGTCCTCAAATCTCTTGTTTTGTCCACAAACCAAAGAGATATTCAGTTTATTGTCATAAAGGAACAAAGAAACCAGAAATATTCACATTGAAGAAGCTGAAATCAGAGAATTTGGACTTATTGTCTTTAAAAAAAACTGCTCAAACCAATTATGGGATTATCAAAATAGTCTAGTCTAAACATAGTTTTACTTTACTTTAAACCTCTGAAGTCCAGGAGATTTTGGTTCAAATTTGTCAACTTCCTCTGCATTCATTTCTGCCTCTGTTCAGCATCTTTCAGTCTGTCCTTACATCACATGCATGGCTCCTTTTTCTCCACACAAACTTGGCTATCAGTCAGATTTTTCATTTTAGTTTAATTACAAGTATAAAGCTGCCAGGAACCCCCCCAAAAAAAACAAAGGACATAGGTTTTTATGGAAATGTACCAATTTTTTTCACTATTTATACACACAAAAACAGCAGGAAATAATGAAATAAATAAATAACTATAAAAACATCAACAACATGTCTATTTGCATGTAAATTAAAATAGCAATAGTTTAGTACAAAGAAAGCTCAAATATATTTAGTATAAAATGATAGAACTGGATGGATGAAGTGTTTTGAAAGTTAAAAAAAAAAAAGATTCAAAGATTCAAAATAGCATTTCATGTTGAACTAAAGGACAAAAAAAGACACAAAATTACCCAAAAAAAAGACACAAAGCGACAAAAAAAAGACACAAAAAGACAAAAAATTACGAAAAAAAAATAGAGTCCCACTAGAATAAAAACCAGAGTTGATGACAGGATCACACACAATCACAAGATCACATTTATGTTGGTTTTTCTTTGTTTCTATTTGGTTCCAAATGTTTTAATCCTGTAAATCAGAATAAAAAATAAATTATTATTATCAGGTCATATAGGTGAAAAAAATATACCAACATGGTATTTAAACATGTTTTAAGTGGTGAATACAGGCAGGATGGAAAGGAATTCAAACATGGACAAAATAGCCCAAAACTCCATAGAGTTAAGCATCAAATTGCTGTTTTTAAGCAGCGACCTCTAGTGGCTGTAGTTATTTTGACTCCTGAAGTCAGGTTTGGTTTTATAGAGAGCAAGAAAGAAAACAGAAACCAGGACTGAGAGCCAGGAGAAGCTGCTGGTGTTGTGTGTGAAACAAAAAGTGAAATCTAGAAATAAGCATTAGAACACTTAAAATAAGAAAATAACTCTTAAAACAAGATGAATTAAAGCTGCCAGCAGTGATGAACTGGCCCGAGCAGAGTGACCTGATGATTATTTGTTTCTTTCCAAGATAAAAAAAAAAAAAAACCTTTAGATTTAGAAGTGTTAGATAATTTATCTTGATTTAAGAGTTAATAATATTAATAATAATAATAATAATAATAATAATAATAATACATTTAATCTTTATAGCGCTTTTAAAGGTACTCAAAAAAGACACAAAATTACCAAGAAAAAGATACAAAATTACAAAAAAAGACACAAAATTACCAAACAAAAGACATACAATTACCGAAAAAAGGACACAAATGACCAAAAACGAAAGAAAATGACCCCCAGTTCAACATGCTTATTTCTAGATTTAATAATCTTAATTTAAGAAATCTTGTCAAGGTAAATTATCTGTCCATGCAGCAAGATCATTTCCCTCAGATTTACTGTTTGATCTGGTTTTTCCTTTTTTGCAGTGTATGTAACTATACACAGTCGCCCATGAAGTTTGAATATATGTTTGGAAGAGATTGATTATTTACAGTTTTGAGAAGATATACACTTTATCTGTCAAGAATAAATCATATTGTCACAATCAATTCATGGAAAGAGGTAGTTCAGATCCAGAACTCTGACCACATCTTCATAGTTTAATAAAATGTTCCTGTTTTGTAGAATATCATATGAACCAGTGTAAGAAATCATCTTCAGCAAGTAGAATGTGTTGTTGAGTATTGTTTTTTAGAGATTTGATTTATGGAAATGAATGTTTTTGTTCCCATTTTTAGTCTTTTACAAGACAAGAACTGCAAATAAACATCATAACTAGAGTTTAGAGTGTCTTCAATGCAAGTTTGCTTGGCAGAAATCTTTATGAAAAATGTTTTTCTGTACTTAACTGTAGACCTGACATAATAATCCTCACTTTTTCCAAGTCCACACATACAAACAAAACATTTCTTTGTGTTTTACAGGTAAAACATACCAGAAGAAGAAATATATTGGTGTCCGAATGATGAGTCTCACATCATCGTAAGTCCCTGTTTCTGATGGTTTTTTCACATTTTTTATTGATACATTCACATTGGGAAATAATAATGTTAATAGAATGGTAACTCATGTAGTATTTTCATCACATGATAATGAAATACAAACAATTCTAAAGTTATTATTCTAAACTGGAGACCATCACCATAGGTGCAAATGAACATGAGCTAAGTGCATTATTAGGTCAAGTGGCAGTCAGAAAGCTGCTATTATGAAGTGAGGAAATGCATTATGAATGGGGTTTTTTTTAAGTGGAGAAGCTGCACAGCATTAGGCACAAAGCTGGCCTTTCTCCTCTGATCTGTGCAGGCGGGATGAGAACTTGGGTAATGTGTGTTAAATGTTCATAAACAGTAAAATCTGTAGTTTTACCAGAATGTCACAGTTAATCAGAGTAAAGCTTTACAAGTTGGAATATAAATGAGTCACAGTGCATCATGCCTTCAGCTTGAATCAGTCAGCCTGATGCCCTGCAGACAGTCAGTGTAAACATGTTGTTTTCTCTTCAGGCTGGCCACGGAGCTGAAGGAGAAGCTGTCCGACTTCCCTGATCTCACCTCCGGGGCGTACGTCATCGAGGTCATCAGCCGGACGCCAGCCGAGGCGTGAGTCTCTCTCCCATCTCTTCTTATATAGAAATGTCAAAATATGTCAAAATATCAACATGGTTAACCGTCTGGAGTGTCCAAAAGCTCCAAATAATCCAGACTTGTTGCCTCCATCAGACTAGAAAACAAAGCAGCGTGGAGCCCTACTGTAAATTTACCTCTAAAGTTCTGGCTGTAAACTCCATGAGGCCAGTTTCAGTTTGATGATGATATACCAAGTAAAACTGGAGACAAGCTCAAATAGATTTAGTATAAAATGATAGAACTGGATGGAACCCTCTTATATGGTAGATTTGACACCTTTGGTCACATTTGAAACATTTACAATTCTTTATTGAGCATGATAGTGTTTTGAAAGTTAAAAAAAAAATTCAAAATCACATTTTATGTTGGACTAAAGGACAAAAAAAGACACAAAATGACTAAAAAAAAGACACAAAATGACCGAAAGAAGACACAAAATGACCAAAAAAGACACAAAATGACTTAAAAAAGACACAAAATGACACAAAATTACTAAAAAATGACACAAAAAAGACACAAAATGACAAAAAAAGAGACACAAGAAGACACCAAATGACTTAAAAAAAAAGACACAAAATGACTAAAAAAGAAAATAGGCACAAAATGACAAAAAACGACACAAAAAAGACACAAAATGACAAAAAAGACTGAAATGACAAAAAAAGACACAAAATGGCAAAAAAAGACACAAAATGACAAAAAAGACACAAAATGACAAAAAAAGACACAAAATGACAAAAAAGACACGAAATGACAAAAAAAGACACAAAATGACAAAAAAGACACAAAATGATTTAAAAAGACACAAAATGGCAAAAAAAGACACAAAATGATTTAAAAAGACACAAAATGACTAAAAAAAGGCACAAAATGACTAAAAAAAGACACAAAGTGATGAAATAGCCCATAAAGACTCCATAGAGTTAAAAGATCTTAGGATGTGTAATTCTGCATTAAACATCTGGAGTTAGTTTTAGTTTTATGCGATCAAAGACATTTTTCCTTGTTGGAGTTCATATGAAGTGGTGCAGCTTGTGAGAAACGATAGAATAAAAAGATTCTGTTGGTTCAGACTCAGACTGCAAAATATATTTTACTCCTGGAAAGTTTTTTGGTTTCCACATGAAAAGCTTGTTGACAGCAAAGGGCAGCGTTCCACCTGAGAAAACAGCAGCAGGTAGAGAGAGTTTCCTTATTGTCTGGTGGGTTATGTGGAGTCGGGGTGATCTGATTTTGCTGAAAGGACTTTTTTTAATAATATTTTAACTGTATGTGAAGAGCGTAGGATGTGGAAAGTTGACTTGAGGTTTTAAAGTGCTGCTGTTTTTCTTTTGGCTGGCGGAGTGTTTCCCACCCAGACTGTCAGAGGACAAACTGCTGCAGTCATAGCTCAGCAGATTCTAGTTCCTCTTTCCTCTGGAGCCTTTAAGACTTTAAGAAGAAAAAACTATCGCTTTGGACTCAAATCAAGAGCAAACAAGGAGCAGCTGGTGGTCACTCAGATAGTTCACTGTTAAAACAGTTTTTATGGTAAAAAAAAACTGTTTTTATGGTAAAAAAAAAAAAAAAAACAGTTTTTACGGTTAAAAAAACCCTGTTTTTACAGTAAAAAAAAATGTTTTACCGTAAAAAAAAAAATGTTTTACCGTAAAAAAAAAAATGTTTTTACGGTAAAAAAAAATTTTTTACGGTAAAAAAACCTGTTTTTACGGTAAAAAAAAACAAACAGTTTTCACAGTTAAAAAAAATGTTTTTTACGGTAAAAAAAAATGTTTTTACGGTAAAAAAACCTGTTTTTACGGTAAAAAAACTGTTTTACGGTAATAAAAAAAAACTGTTTTCACGGTTAAAAAAAACTGTTTTTTCGGTTACAAAAAATCTGTTTTCACGGTAAAAAAAACCTGTTTTTTACGGTAAAAATAACCTGTTTTTTACGGTAAAAATAACCTGTTTTTTACGGTAAAAATAAATGTTTTTACGGTAAAAGAAACCAGCAGCTGTGGTTGCCAGAATTTACCGTAATAAATATGGTAGAACTTTTTTAAATATTACGGTAAAAAGATATTAGCACTGTTGAAACTGTTGATTGTTAAAAAAAAAACTGTTTTTACGGTTAAAAATGTTTTTACTGTAAAAAAAAATGTTTTACGGTAAAAAAAATGTTTTTACGGTAAAAAACCAGCAGCTGTGGTTGCCGGAACTTTTTCAAATATTACTTTAAAAAAAAATTAGCACTGCTGAAACTGTTGATTGTTAAAAAAAACTGGTTTTACAGTTAAAAAAAAATATTGTTACAGTTAAAAAAAAACATTTTAACGGTAAAAAAAAAAAAAGTTTTTTACGGTAAAAAAAAAATGTTTTTACGGTAAAAAAAAAAATGTTTTTACGGTAAAAAAATAACCGTTTTTACGGGAAAAAAATGTTTTACGGTAAAAAAAAAGTTTTACGCTAAAAAAAAAATTTGTTTTTACGGTAAAAAAAATATATTTTTACAGTTAAAAAAATTTTTTTACGGTAAAAAAAAATGTTTTACGGTAAAAAAAAATGTTTTTATGGTAAAAAACCAGCAGCTGTAGTTGCCAGAACTTTTTCAAATATTACGTTAAAAAGATATTAGCACTGTTGAAACTGTTGATTGTTAAAAAAAATGGTTTTACGGTTAAAAAAAACTGTTTTTAAGGTTAAAAAAAACCTGTTTTTATGGTAAAAAAAATTATTGTTACAGTTAAAAAAAACATTTTAACGGTAAAAAAAAATGTTTTTACGGTAAAAAAAAAAAGGTTTTTACACACACACACACACACACGCTTCTTGCTAACAAAAACACAATAGATGCTATAGAAACCGACTCCACTCCACAGTCGCCTGTTGTGTGTCTGTGTGTGACGTTTGTTAACCGCTGCTCTCTCTTCATGCTGACAGCGCCGGCCTGCAGGAGTCTGACATCATCATCAGCATCAACGGCGAGCGGATCACCTCGGCCAGTGATGTCAGCGCCGCCATAAAGCGTGACGAGACGCTGCGGACGGTGGTGAGGCGCGGCAACGAGGACGTCATCCTCACCATCACGCCCGAGGAGGTGGAGCCTTGACCTCTCCACCAATCACAGACTGGCTCAGTGGTTTTCAACCAATCATGAACACTTTGAAGAACTCAGAAACCAACAGGGTGTGTGTGTGTGTCTGAGGCCACGCCCACTGTGTTTTTTAGCACTACTGCTGCTCCGCCATGCTGTTAATGCTCCAAACCAGCTTCAAGACTCCAGACCACTTCATGACCAACTGACGCTTCAAAATCTGTCTGTCAGTCGTTATTTCCATTTTTAATTGGCAATCAAAACTCAAATTATGAAAAATTGACTGGTTATTTTGTTATTTGCTTTTTATTATAAGACAAAAAACAAAACAAAAACCCTGTTTTTTCATATTTCAATATAAGGCTCAGATCAAAAATATTTAATTGAATATTAAATATTATTTAATTAATTATTAAAATCAAATTCAGTTTGATTTTAATATTTAATTGAATATTGAATAGTATTTAATTAATTATTAAAATCAAATTCAGTTTGATTTTAATATTTAATTGAATATTGAATAGTATTTAATTAATTATTAAAATCAAATTCAGTTTTATTTTAATATTTAGTTGTATATTAAATATTATTTAATTAAATATTAAAATCAAATTCAGTTTGATTTTAATATTTAATTGAATATTAAATATTATTTAATTAAATATTAAAATCAAATTCAGTTTGATTTTAATATTTAATTGAATATTGAATATTACTCAATTAAATATTAAAATCAAATTCAGTTTGATTTTAATATTTAATTGAATATTAAATATTATTTAATTAATTATTAAAATCAAATTCAGTTTGATTTTAATATTTAATTGAATATTAAATATTATTTCATTAAATATTAAAATCAAATTCAGTTTGATTTTAATATTTAATTGAATATTGAATAGTATTTAATTAATTATTAAAATCAAATTCAGTTTGATTTTAATATTTAATTGAATATTAAATATTATTTAATTAAATATTAAAATCTAATTCAGTGGTGGTGCTCGTTTTTCCATTTCGGATTTTTGATCTGAGCCTTATATTGAAATATGAAAAAACAAGCATTTTTTTGTGTTATAATAAAAAAACAAATAACAAAATAACCAGTCAATTTTTCATTATTTGATTTTTGATTGCCAATTGAGAATGGAAAGAACGAATAATAGACGGATTATTCAACCCCGTCTTCATAATCCTTGTTATAATTTCTCTTTTAGTCCCGATTTGCTTTCCATCATCACCGGCTTCACTTTTATATTCTACTAACTAACCATCTGTTGCTGCAAACAGGTTACTGTAGTTCGGTTTTGTTGTGTATGTTCTTGATGGAATATTTTTTTATTAGTGTTCTTGTTTTTTTATGTGTTTGAAGACAATTTTTCAAAAAAGGGAATAAAATTATTTTCAAAAAGTGTTGTGTTTATTGACAGTGATGATGTTAAAACTGGCATTCTATAAACTTTTTTCTGTCCACACAAGCACTGCTCAAACAAGCTTTGGAGAAATCTTACAAATGAAAATACAAAAAAAAATCAAGTGCATGCCAAACCAACAGGTGGCAGTATAACCCTGACTCCCCAAAAGCCCAAAACTTACTTTTACCCATCAGTGCCCCCTGCTGAAATTTTTGGTAGAATGCAGCTTAAAGCACTTCCTGGTTTGCCTCCCTGCTCAGACCTGGAGGTTGCCGCCTGGCCTTACAAAGATGGTACTGTTGCATGCCGTATGCATTCAATTGACCTATGGCTAAGCCCCGCCCCCTCCACTCACTCGGGCAAACTGTCAACATTCGGTGACGGGCGCTATGGCAGCTGTGACAGTCGGAGAAATTTCACAGGAGGCAATTAATCGTTTTTGGAGACAGAAAAATGAAATATCATCTCGAAGTCACCAAAAGGGCCTTCATTAACAGGTTAGAGGTTTTCACTCGTCTTTTCACCCCACTGACACCGCTCATTCTGCTGCTTGTTGTAAACAAACAGAGATCGCTAAGTGAACACCTCCTGCAGCAGCAGCACATACACACTGTACTGTTACAGAGCTAACTGTTAGCCTGTTAGCACATACACACTGTACTGCTACAGAGCTAACTGTTAGCCTGTTAGCACATACACACTGTACTGCTACAGAGCTAACTGTTAGCCTGTTAGCACATACACACTGTACTGCTACAGAGCTAACTGTTAGCCTGTTAGCACATACACACTGTACTGCTACAGAGCTAACTGTAGCTAACTGCCGCTAACGAGGTCGGCCGGCTCGTTAACAAGAGGCTTGCTAACAAGAGGCTCTTGTTAACGAGCCGGCCGACCTCGTTAGCGCTCGTTAAGACGGAGTCGCTGGATTTGTCTCCAGTCATTAATGAGGAGATATTGATTTTGATATTGACAGATATTGATTTCTTACGGCACACTTGTGTGCCGCGGAACAGCGGTTGGGAATCACTGCCATAGAGAACCGGGTTACTGCTCCCATATTATTGGGCTATACCTTGTGTGAGAGACCGTTTGACCATTTTAAACTTAAAATCTCAAGAAAAAACACATAAAAACGACTGAAAACGGACTAACTCCAATGCATTTCAATGGATGTGGAAGCAGAGAATGTCCGAGTGTATTGAGTTAGCTATGCGCACTGTGATTGGCTCATCACGTTTGCCAAAACTGGGGTCTTGAACTTCGACCCTCTTGCTCATTTATGCTGTGCAAAGGATTTGAGGTCAGAATAGCCAGTAAAGCATGTTGGTTTGCATACTGCGGTTTTCACTGATATTTTCGAGATACTGCGTTGATTATACTATGTATTGAGACATACTAAATATTTTTCTTGCAGAATAAGTAGTATGGACACAAAATTACAAAAAAACACAAAATGAACAAAAAAGACACAAAATGAGAAGACAAAATGACCAAAAAAAAACACAGAAGACGACACAAAATGACTAAAAAAGACACAAAATTACTAGAAAAGACACAAAATGATCAAAAAAAGACACAAAATGACTGAAAAGACACAAAATTACAACAACAAAAAAACACAAAATGAACAAAAAAGACACAAAATGAGAAGACAAAATGACCAAAAAAAGACACAGAATGACTAAAAAAAGACACAAAATTACCAAAAAAAGACACAAAATAAGTAAAAAAGACACAACAAAAGACACAAATTGACCAAAAAAGACACAAAAAGACATGAAAAGGATTCAAAAATGGACAAAATAGCCCAAGACTCCATAGAGTTAATTCATCAGGTAGCCAGACTTCAAATAAATGCTACTGCTGCTCTCCTGGATGTGTAAATAAATTCAGCATTAACTTCATGAGGTGATTATATTGTTTTCTGCTTGTGCTGCCTTTAAGAGGCCAAAACATCCTTTAATTTATCCTTAAATGTAGACGTGATAAAAGAAACCAAATAAGTGATCATTAAAAACTCATCACAGGCAAATCAAAGATGTTATGATTGTTTGGAAAAATAATAGAGTTAAAAAACTGAACTCCAGCCCGTTGCTATAGCAACCGAGCAAGAAAACAAAGAGTTGAGAAAGAACTCCATCATCTCTCAAAAATCTCTTCTCTCTGCTCCGTGACTCTGGCGTGTCCTCCCTCGGTGCCATGTTCCACTCTGAAATATTGAGCTCAACAATGCATGACACAATGTTGGCCCCAGTGTGTGTGTGTGTGTGTGTGTGTGTGTGTGTAGGCGCAGTGGAGCGTAGGAGTTATGTAACACTTGACACAGTGACCAGAGTGAGATTAATAATGTGTTCATGGAGGTTAAAGCCATGGGGGATTCTCACAGAGTTCATGAACTAAACGAGTGTTTCCATTACAGTCTAATACCAGGAATGAGGCGGGTCTCACTCGCCGAAACGCCCCTAATTTGAATATGAGACTTTTTTCATCCCTGTAGAGGAGCAGGGCCATTTTTCTCCCCTGAAAAAATCCTGGTTGCTGATTGGATAGAACGCTAAGCAGGATGTGACGTAGTACTCGATGCCACAACAACACGAACCGTTTGTAAAAGCCGGTGAAGCAGTGTTGCCGACTTAGAGACTTTCTTG
The DNA here is from genome assembly GCF_030273125.1 of Centropristis striata. Taxonomy (NCBI): domain Eukaryota; kingdom Metazoa; phylum Chordata; class Actinopteri; order Perciformes; family Serranidae; genus Centropristis; species Centropristis striata. Next base: position 3,697,447 of record NC_081537.1, read on the forward strand.
CTATATTTAGCTACTTTTCAGACCCCCTTGGCGACTATTTTTCAAAAAAGCGACTGGAGACAAATCCAGCAACTTTTTCTGGCGTTATTGGAGACTTGTTCTCGTTCGGGGGCCGGCGGCTCGTTAAGAAGAGTAAGAACGAGTCGAAGCGGCACAGTCCTCCTGCAGCAGTCTCTCCCAGCTGCAGCTGGAGCCAGAGGGGATGTTAACCCCCTTAGCCTCCAGTCTGCAAATTGCTAACAGGCTAACAGTTAGCTCGTGTGCGGATAAGAGGTTAAGGATGATAAATGAATTAATTTAGCTATAGCCTACTTTTGGGTAGACTAATTTAAAAAATGTTGTTTTATAGTTATTTTATAAAGATGATCAAACACATTTGGTGCCCTAGGCAAGATCCATTCGTGTTGAACAGCTCCGCTTGCTGTTTCACAGAGTGGGGAACTCCCTTGGGAAAGGAAAGGATTGGGACTTCTTCTCCTCCTCCTCTTTTCTTCTCTTTCGATACTGCCGTTTCATCTTGCAAGATATATCAAAACATAACGTGTCTGTCACTTGACGTGACCTGACCTCTGTGACAGCGATCTGACCGTCTAAAGGGGGGCAAGGCAATGACCACAAGTCACATGACTCAGCACCACAAGTGACAAAATCATTGTCATTGTTTATTTGCTTCTTTATTTTTGTTAATATTTATTATTTTCAAGACAGAACACGAAGCGAGGGCGACAATGGGCATCGAAAATTATTATTGTTTTTGTTTTTTTTCTCCCTCGAGGGTGACTGGTGGCGCCCTTCCAGCAGATGGCGCTCTAGGCCAGCTATTCTCAACCTTGGGGTCCCGACCCCAATTGGGGTCGCAAGATGATTTCTGGGGGTCGCCAAATCATTTTGGAAGTCAGCTCTGTCTCCACTGTGTTAAAGTGTTCATGTGTATTAGTCTTTTTGGTCATTTAATGTCTTTTTTGGTCATTTTGTGGGTTTTTTTTTTTGTCATTTTGTGTCTTTTTTGGTCATTTTGTGTCTTTTTTTGGTCATTTTGTGCCTTTTTTAAGTCATTTTGTGCCTTTTTTAAGTCATTTTGTGTCTTTTTTTGGTCATTTTGTTTCATTTTTTGGTCATTTTGTTTCTTTTTTGTATGATCTGAACTGTGCCTGTGAGATTGTGTTCAGTGAGTGGGGGTCGCGGACAACATGCATGTTAAATTGGGGGTCGCGACTCAAAAAGGTTGAGAACTACTGCTCTAGGCGACCGCTTATGTCGCCTAGGCCTAGAGCTGGCCCTGAACAAATATTTTAAATATAAATAATGATTAGATGATTAGAAAATGATTAGAAAAGTAATACTTCCTTCTAAAAGTATATTGAGACTGTGTGTTATCCGATGGCTGAATAGTTTAAACTCTCACTGTTGAGAGGTGAAGTGGGTTCACTATTAAAACATGACTGACAGCTCTCCATCATTGAATACGTCCAGAATGCAGATAAATGAGATCCAGCAGCAGCAGGAGGAGGAGGTGAACAGGGAACCAGTGATCCAGTTTGTCCTGATGGACGGAGCAGATATTTTCCCAGAGTTCTCTTCTGCTGACTCAGCGTCTGTCCTCCACGTAGAACCAAACTCTTTTCACATGATTTAATCATTTGTTATGTAACATGCGACCCATTTCATTTCTGCTGACTCGGCTGTCTGCTGGCTCAAACATATTGGCACAGACCATCTCTTCTGTTTCTTTTTATATTTTGTCAGCTTGGCCCTCTCATGTCTTCTGTTCAGCACCACAGAAGAAGACTGTAATTGACCTTCATGGTTCACTCCTGACCCGTTTATGAGTCAATGTTACTGGATGTTCCTGGCAGGAAACATTATGTTGATTTGACCTTTTCGGGAAACTCTTGAGCAACATTTTTCCTCTAATTGCCACTCTTGTCCACATTAAGTATCCATATATCAGCACCGTCAACTTTTAACCCTTTGGAGTTTGGGTCTGTTTTGCTGGTTTTTGACTCCTTCTAGGCAGAATGAGCCTGAATAAACAACTTTAAAAGTGTTCACCATGTTGGTATTGTTTACAGCACAACCTCACCTATATGACCTGATTATTATTTTTTTCATTTTGACTTACTGGATCAACATTTTGAACATGAAAACACACACAAAATTACAAAAACACAAATAAAAAACCCTTTTTTTTTTAAAAACAAAAAAACCCACATTAAAACCCACTCAAAACACACAAAAACACATTTTTTTTTTTTACACAAACCACCCAAAAAATGACAAAAAACACACATAAAACACTCAAAAAATGACATAAAAACACACCAAAAACACACACATCAAAAACACTTTTTTTAACAAAAAACCCCACATAAAAACACACTCAAAACACACAAAAACACATAATTTTTTTTTACAAAAACACCCCAAAAAAAGTACAAACATAAAACACACAAAAAACACATATAAAACCCTTTTTTTTTTTTTTTTTACAAAAACCACCCAAAAAAATGACAAAAACTGACATAAAAACACAGAAAAAAATGTCTCCATGCTGCTTCGTTTTTACGTTGCAACGTCATGAAGAAGTCTTGCTCCGGTGCTTTCGTCGACTCCAGAGGGTTAAAGTATTTTCTGACTCGTGTTTTGTCAGAAAATGCAACGCTTGAGCCCAAAGATACCAAACTGAACGCCCAAATGTGCTGCTTGTTAATTTTCCTGACAGTTACTTATGTTCAATGCTTTTATAGCACCTTTTTTAGCATAAAATATGTGATACTTGTGTGTTTTTTTTGCACCCCCACATCATTTATTAAACTTTCCTACAGCTTTCTAATTTGGGAATGTAAGTACTGAGTTCCTGCAAAGTTAGAGCCAAATCTCACTAGTTCTACACTGCAAAAAAAGGTGTGTCTAAAAACCAGATAAAAACAGTAAATCTGAGGGAAATGATCTTGCTGCATGGACAGATAATTTACCTTGACAAGATTTATTAAATTAAGATTATTAAATTTAGAAATAAGCATGTTGAACACTTAAAATAAGAAATTAACTCTTGAAAAAAGATCATTGTTGACATTGTTTTCTTACCAAGATAAAAAAAAACTTATTTAGATTTAGATTTAGAAGTGTTAGATAATTTAACTTGTTCTTGCAGCTTTAATTTATGTCTTTTGTATATTTTTTGTCGTTTTTGGTCATTTTGTGAACAAAAGAAGATGTAAAAAGACACAAAAAAGCCAAAAAAGACCAAAAAAAGACATAAAATGACCAAAAAAACACATAAAAAGACAAAAAACACCCCAAAAAAAGACACAAAAGACGTAAAAACACCAAAAAAAGGACAGAAAGACAAAAAATGAATGCGATGAACTGGCCCGAGCAAAGTGCACTGCAAATTATTTGTTTCTTACCAAGTGTTTTTACGTCTTTTGTGTCTTTTTTTTCCTCTTTTTATGTGTATTTCGGTCATTTTATGTCTTTTGGTGTCTTTTTTGTGTCTTTTTACATCTTCTTTTGTTCACAAAATGACCAAAAACGACAAAAAGCCTTTTTTGGTCATTTTATGTCTTTTTTTGTCATTTTGTGTCTTTTTTTTTGTCAATTTGTGTCTTTTTTTACTCATTTTGTGTCTTTGTAAGTCAATTTGTGTCTTTTTTTTTGTCATTTTGTGTCTTTTTTTAGTCATTTCGTGTCTTTTTTTAGTCATTTCGTGTCTTTTTTTTATACATTTCGTGTCTTTTTTTAGTCAAGTTGTGTCTTTTTTTGTCATTTTGTGTCTTTATAGTCATTTCATGTCTTTTTTTTGGTCATTTTGTCTTTTTTTAGTCAATTTGTGTCTTTTTTCATAATTTTGTGTCTGTTTTATTGTTTTTTTTATCTTGGTAAGAAACAATGTCAACAACTATCTTGTTTTAAGAGTTTATTTCTTATTTTAAGTGTTCAACATGCTTATTTCTAAATTTAACAATCTTAATTTAAGAAATCTTGTCAAGGTAAATTATCTGTCCATGCAGCAAGATCATTTCCCTCAGATTTACTGTTTGATCTGGTTTTTAGACTAAACACCTTTTTTGCCGTATACTTTCCTGCCAAGTGCTGTGAAATTAAGTCACACAACCGGGAAAAAAAGTCGATTCATATGTATAAATATATTTTATTTATGTCAGCACAGCTATTAAAACCATTAACATCCAAGGTCTGTACAGTACTTTAGTGGTTTACATACATTGGCAGCTTGATGTAAGAGACATTTACATTATTTCAAACACTACAGTGCTTTATTAAAAACACATTATAATCACGTACACCTTCTATAAACACTCCTGTAACAGGATATATGAGTTCATTATGAGATCAGTTCAGTTACAGGACACAGTGAGTCAGAATAACTGTTAACATGAAACGTTGGAGTGTTCACATGCACATTATAATAATGTGATTAAATAAGTGTCCTGCTGGTTATAAAACCTGGAGAAAACTCAGTTTAACTTCATTTGCTGTTTAACTCGATGGAGCCTTTTTGGGCTATTTAGTTCATTTTTTAATCCTTTCCATCCTGCCTGTATTCACCACTAAAAACATGTTTAAATACCATGTTGGTATATTTCTTTTCACCCATATGACCTGATAATAATTGTTTTTTTATTCTGACTTACTGGATCAACATTTAGAACTGAAAAGAAACAAAGAACATAAATGTGATCTTGTGATTGTGTGTGATCCTGTCATCAACTCTGGTTTTTATTCTAGTGGGACTCTATTTTATTTGTGTTTTGTGTGTTTAATGTAACAATTTGGGGCATTTTTTAGTCATTTTCTGTCTTTTGTTGTCTTTTTGTGGTCATTTTGTCTTTTTTTTTGTAATTTTGTGTCATTTCATGTATTTTTTTGGTCATTTTTATTCATTTTGTTTCTTTTTAGTCATTTCATGTCTTTTTTTGTCATTTCATGTCTTTTTTTGTCATTTTGTCTTTTTTTAGTCATTTTGTGTCTTTGTAAGTCAGTTTGTGTCTTTCTTTGGTCCTTGTGTGTCTTTTTAGTCATTTTGTGTCTTTTTTTTTTTAGTAATTTTATGTCTTTTTAGTCATTTTGTGTCTTTTTTTTGGTCATTTTGTGTCTTTTTTTAGTCAATTTGTGTCTTTTTTACTCACTTTGTGTCTTTGTAAGTCAATTTGTGTCATTTTTATTCATTTTATGTCTTTTTTACTCATTTTGTGTCTTTGTAAGTCAATTTGTGTCTTTTTTTAGTCAATTTGTGTCTTTTTTACTCACTTTGTGTCTTTGTAAGTCAATTTGTGTCATTTTTATTCATTTTATGTCTTTTTTACTCATTTTGTGTCTTTGTAAGTCAATTTGTGTCTTTTTTTAGTCAATTTGTGTCTTTTTTACTCACTTTGTGTCTTTGTAAGTCAATTTGTGTCATTTTTATTCATTTTATGTCTTTTTTACTCACTTTGTGTCTTTGTAAGTCAATTTGTGTCTTTTTTTAGTCATTCCGTGTCTTTTTATAGTAAAGTTGTGACTTTTGGTGGTCATTTTGTGTCTTTTTTTAGTCAATTTGTGTCTTTGTAAGTCATTTTGTGTCCGTTTTTAGTAATTTTATGTCTTTTTAGTAATTTTGTGTCTTTTTTTTTTAGTAATTTTATGTCTTTTTAGTAATTTTGTGTCTTTTTTACTCATTTTGTGTCTTTGTAAGTCAATTTGTGTCTTTTTTTAGTAATTTTATGTCCTTTTAGTCATTTTGTGTCTTTTTTTGGTCATGTTGTCTTTTCTTAGTCATTGTGTGTCTTTTTAGTCATTTTGTCTTATTTAGTCAATTTATGTCTTTTTTTTTTTTTTTAGCATTTTTGTCTTTTTTTGTCATTTTATGTCTTTTTTTTAGTCAATTTATGTCTTTTTTTAGTCATTTTGTGTCTTTTTTAGTCCTTTAGTCCAACATAAAATGTGATTTTGAATCTTTTTTTAACTTTCAAAACACTATCATGCTCAATAAAGAATTGTAAATGTGTCAAATGTGAACAAAGGTGTCAAATCTAACATATAAGAGGGTTCCATCCAGTTCTATCATTTGATACTAAATCTATTTGAGCTTGTCTCCAGTTTTACTTGGTATATCATCATCAAACTGAAACTGGCCTCATGGAGTTTACAGCCAGAACTTTAGAGGTAAATTTACAGTAGGGCTCCACGCTGCTTTGTTTTCTAGTCTGGATGGAGTCAACAAGTCTGGATTATTTGGAGCTTTTGGAGACTCCACAGGGTTAAACAATTAATAAAAGCTGCTTGGTTTTAGTTGGTGATGTTGCCACAGGATTTTTTGTTGTGATCTGGATGATGAGAGATTTCTGCAGCTACACATTTTTGTTTCTTTCTCCTAAAGTTGCATCGTATTCACACGCTGATTAGACTTCCAGGACATTCACTCTGGCTGTCCAACAGTGTTGCATTCATGTGTTATTTTCCCAGAGATAAAAGAGAAACCGTTACAGAGGCTGAACAACTCATTGTGTTACTCCACTCGTATCTTTCAGCCCTTTTTTTTCAACCTGGTCTCACAGAAATCCGTGGAATAGCCACGGAATCACTCAAATTTCCGTGAAACTGACACGGATTTCGCTACAATGCAAGTTAAAGACAGTCATATCCCGTGGCTATTCCATGGATATTTTTTCCTATTTGGTAATTTTGTTTCTTTTTCAAGTAATTTTTTTTCCGTCGTTTTGTGTATTTTTTGGTCATTTTGTGTCTTTTTAAAAATAATTTCGTGTCTTTTTTGGTAATTCTGTGTCTTTTGTTGTTGTAATTTTCTGTCTTCTTTGTCATTTTGTGTCTTTTTAAAGTCATTTAATATTTTTTCAGTTATTTTGTGTCTTTTTTTTGGTCATTTTGTTTCTTTTTTAAGTAGTTTGGGTTTTTTTCTGTCATCCCAATAAATAAATAAATAAATATGAGATGAGTCACATGCAAATGATGTGTGTTTTTGACTGTTAAAATCCGTGGAATAGCCACGGAATCACTCAAATTTCCGTCAAACTGACACGGATTTCGCTACAATGCAAGTTAATGACAGTCATATCCCGTGGCTATTCCATGGATATTTGTTCCTATTGGTTTGTTCCAAGTCACGTGACTTTCAAGGTCCCGGCGGTCAGAACAAAAAACATGGCGGACAGTTCTCTCATTTTTTGTGAAAAAAATCAATATTTTGACTTAGTTTCTGCATAAAAATGGATTTTGATCACATTTCTAGCGAGAAATATGTTTTATTTTCTAAATATTCACTCAGTGAATGTACATAATCACTTTGACACGGATTTCGCTACAATGCAAGTTAATGACAGTCATATCCCGTGGCTATTCCAACATACAAAGTGATTATGTAGAGGTAAATTTTACGTCTTTTGTGTCTTTTTTTGGTGGGGTTTTTTGTGTTTTTTTCGTCTTTTTATGTGTATTTTGGTCATTTTATGTCTTTTGGTGTCTTTTTTGTGTCTTTTTACATCCTCTTTTGTTCACAAAATGACCAAAAACGACAAAAAATGTACAAAAGACATAAATTTTCTCGCTAGAAATGTGACCAAAATCCATTTTTATGCAGAAACGGGTTAGGAAAGTCAAAATATTGATTTTTTTTTCACTAAAAATGAGAGAACTGTCCGCCATGTTTTTTGTAGGAAACCAATAGGAACAAATATCCATGGAATAGCCACGGGATATGACTGTCATTAACTTGCATTGTAGCGAAATCCGTGTCAGTTTCACGGAAATTTGAGTGATTCCGTGGCTATTTCACGGATTCCTGTGAGACCAGGTTCCTGTTTTTAGTGCCTGCTCTGCTTCCTCTGTGACTCAGGTCTAGTGAAGGAGCAGAGACCTGCAGGAAGCCTTGCAGGTTCCATGTTACTGCGTTAGTCTTTTAGCAGATGTTTCCTCAGGGCGTGGCAGGAGTCGGGGCCTTCTGCTCCTCTGCTCCTCTAGGAGCTGCGTCTCCTGCCGAGCTGCTCCCTGCTCCCTGGCGGAGGGCGTTCAGCAGAGCCTCCTCCAGCTTCTGCTCCAGAGCGTCCAGCCGGCGGTCCACGTGCTCCTTCAGCCTGCGCTCCATCTCCTCCAGACGGCGCTCCATGGCTGCGTCCAGCTCCCTGCAGGTCAGGAACAATGAGGTCACACTTGGTTAAAGTAAAGAGCCTAAAGAGTAAAAGTTTACTTTCAAAAAAGGAGACACGTGCTGTCTGATATTACTGAAACCTCCAGTAACTGCTTTTAAGCATGACTAGTGCAGTGGCCGTAGAAGCGGAAAAAAGAGCTTAAATCTCCGCTTAGCTTAGCATGCTAATGGTGAGATAGCACATTACGCAGTATGCTGCACTAAAAGTACATTAACATGAACCCAATTAGCTGATATACTATATTGCATGTAAGTATCTCATATCAAATGATTATGGGCATTACACTAAGCAACATGAATGTCATCCCTGAATTACATAGTAATGCAACATAAGACTAGCCTGGGTATACCCAGACTGCCTTGCGCGCTCGCTTTCATTTCGAACTGCGAAAGGGTCTGGAAACCAGGGAGGTTTCTTAGCCCTGTTTTAGGGATCCAATCACAGAGTGGGGAGGGACGGCAAGACGATTACGCGTACTACCCGGCAGACGGAAGCTTGTAGTTTTCCGGATCCAACATGGCTGCTGCAGACGCAAAACTCTCTTTAGCTGTAGATGGTGTTTTAAATAGTTTAGAGCGAAAGTTGAAAGGCGAAAGGTCTCTCGGCGGCTCCGCTGTCCCCCAGCCCGTAGCCAGATCACCAGCGTTACGGTACCGGGGCTAATAGCGATAGCCGCTATTAGCCCCGGTACCGTAACGCCGAGAGGCCCGCAGCAGCTTGATTATTGCCCATAAAATCAGTGGATGTGTGTGGCTGAATGACATGAGGGGGAATAAAGCGTGAAAATAAATAATCTTGCAGAAAGCGAGAACTGGAGAAGCAACGCAGCAAACAACACTCTCTCACAGACACACACACAACAAACATCCATCTCTGTTGCTCTACTACGTCATCTGGTATAACTGATCTGATTGGCTAAGAGCTACCTACAGACGCTTTGATAGACATTCTAAGCGTCCAATAAACGGCTCTGGAGGATCGTAAACCACACCTCCTCTACGGAGAAATAAACGGCTGGTTCCCAGACCAAATCTCATTTGAGATTAGTCTGGTGTTAGCCAGGCTAACATAAGAAGTGAATAAAGCTAAATCTCCGCTTAGCATGCTAATCGCGCTACAACAACGTCTGCAACTCCATAAAACTCTTACTTTTCATAAGGTACCACAGCTGCTTTCATTTGTTTTGTGTTCTGCCTCCGTGTTCTTTGCATTCTCAGTCTGCTCGCCCAAACTCTTTTGCTTTGTTTTCTGATAAATAAATGTCAGCTGCACAACTTAGAGCAACAACTTTCTGCACGGCTCGGAAAACATTCTGAGAAATGACAAGCTTAGCAAGAAGATAAAAAGGCAGGTTTAAGGACAGAAAGTTGACCAGAAAATACAATTCCAATAAAAATTCTATCACAATAAATTAACTAACGAGCATCTTTAAAACAAGAAACCACTTCAATGGCATACTTTTCTTTAAAATGTAGCGTTACGTATTTGTTCCCAGTTTCTCCAAATCTTATTTAAAGCATTAAAGTGGAAGTATTTCAGCCTGTGGTGTGCTGTGGTGACACGTACCGCTGAGCTGCCGTTCCCTCCTGGATGTGACTCTCTCAGCTCAGCCCACATGTGCTGCTCCGCTGCCACAAAGAGCCTCTTTTATCAACCTTCAGCTTGTAGCTTTGGTTCAAACACATCTTTATAAAGTGTAGAGTGAAACTCATGTCACACATTAACTTCACTGATTATGTCTGAGCCTTTCTGTCAGCATTGACTCTTAAAATCTGTTTATTTAATGTTGTTTGGTTCAGTTTGCCAACATTTTAAAAGCTCACACATACAGCGAAGCTTCACAATGAACTCTATTGTCTCTGGATGAGCTCGTCTAACCCAGCTATTCTCAACCTGGGGGTCGCCAAATCATTTTGGAAGTCAGCTCTGTCACCACTGTGTTAAAGTGTTAATGTGTTTTAGTCTTTTTGGTCATTTCATGTCTTTTTTGGTCATTTTGTGGAATTTTTTTTGTCATTTTGTGTCTTTTTTTGATAATTTTGTGGTCAATTTATGTCTTTTTGGGTCACTTTTTTCCCTTTTTAGGTCATTTTGTGTCTTTTTTTGATCATTTTGTGGTCAAAGTGTGTCTTCTTTGGTCATTTTTTTTCCTTTTTTGGTCATTTTGTGTCTTCTTTTGGTAATTTTGTGTCTTTTTTTGGTCATTTTGTTTCCTTTTTTGGTAATTTTGTGTCTTTTTTGGTCTTTTTGTTTCTTTTTTTGGTCATTTTGTGTCTTCTTTTGGTAATTTTGTGTCTTTTTTTGGTCATTTTGTCTCTTTTTTGGTCAATTTGTGTCTTTTTTGGTCATTTTATGTCTTTTTTTGTAATTTTGTTTCTTTTTTGGGCCATTCTGTGTCTTTTTTGGTCATTTTGTGTCTTTTTTTTGTCATTTTGTTACTTTTTTTGGTCATTTTGTTTCTTTTTTGTCAATTTGTGTGTTTTTGTGGTCATTTTTGTCATTTTATGGTCAATTTGAGTCCTTTTTTGCTTAATTCTATGTAATTCTTTGGTAATTTTGTGGTCATTTTTTGTCATTTTGTGGTCAATTTGATTCAGGTATTTAACATTCAGGTATGTGATATGTGTTGCCAGGCAGCGGCCATAAGGCAGAGGAAGATGTTTGGGCGTCAGCTTTCAGCAAACAACAATGCAGCTTTAAACAACAAGCAGTAGTGTTGTCCCATTAAATCAATGAGTCTCTGTCTCCTCTGAGCCCTTTGCTACCCAACAATGTGACTGTGTGACAACGTTTGAAACACAGTCATCAAAAATGCCTATTGTTTCAACAAAAGTACTTTCCATTTAGCTACGAATAGACAGTCTTTATATTCTGTTCAGTCACACTGTAGTCAGGGACATAAACATCTAAACAGCTCTGGTTCAAAGCTGTTACTGGATAATAATAGTTCCCCTGGTGAGCCCTGCAGCCAGACTTCCCTGCCTTAACCTCCCACAGACACCTGTTGACTGTCTGCTGCCGTCTGGGGCCTAGGAAGGCTGTCTCCATAGCAACCGCTATGTTATCGCTTTTTGTCATTCCAGCGAGCTGAGACGGGGACTGACTAGGTACTGGGCAAAGGCGGGTCTCCTACACATATATACAGATATGCATACATGTTTGTTTATTTCCCTGTACTGGAGCATATATGTGACAAAAAAGACACAAAATTACGACAAACAGGACACAAATTATGACAAAAAAGACACAATTATGACAAAAAAGACAAAATTATGACCAAAAAAGACAAAATTATGACAAAAAAGAGAAAAAAATGATGACAAAAGACACAAATTATGACCAAAAAATACAAAATGACAAAAAAGAGAAAAAAATGATGACAAAAGACACAAATTATGACCAAAAAATACAAAATGACAAAAAAGACAAAAAAATGATGACAAAAGACACAAATTATGACCAAGAAAAGACAAAATTATGACCAAAAAAGACAAAATTATGACCAAAAATACCAAAAAATTATGACAAATAAGACACAAATTATGACCAAAAAAGACAAAATTATGACAAGACACAAATTATAACCAAAAAAGACACAAATTATGACCAAAAAATACAAAATTTTGACCAAAGAAGACAAAATTTTGACCAAAAAAGACAAAATTATGACCAAAAAAGACACAAATTATGACCAAAAAAGACACAAATTATGACCAAAAAAGACACAAATTATGACAAAAAATTATGACAAAAGACAAAATTATGACCAAAAAAGACACAAATTATGACAAAAAATTATGACAAAAGACAAAATTATGACCAAAAAAGACACAAATTATGACCAAAAAAGACACAAATTTTGACCAAAAAAGACAAAATTATGACCAAAAAAGACAAAATTATGACAAAAAAGACACAAATTATGACCAAAAAAGACAAAATTATGACAAAACAGACAAAAAAAATATGACAAAAGACAAAAAAATTATGACCAAAAAAGACAAAATTATGACAAAAAAGAAAAAAAATGACAAAAAACACAAATTATGACCAAAAAAGACAAAAGTATGACACATAAGACACAAACTATGACCAGAAAAGACAAAATTATGACAAATAAGACACAAATTATGACCAAAAAAGACAAAAAAATTACAAAAAACACAAATTATGACCAAAAAAGACACAAATTATGACCAAAAAGACACAAATGCTGAGGTAAAGGCGTATGTGACGTGATCAGATCAGATCAGAGTTTTGTGTCTTGGCGTTTAGACGACACGCTACGGCGGAGCGGATTACAGTTTTACACTCTGGAGGCTGGCTTCAAATTTTTGCGTTTTTAAGCGCCAAAAACGCCGTCACCGTCTAAACGAAAGGCACTTCCCATAAAATATTTTGTCGTTTTTACCCGTAAGCGTCCTGGTGTAAACGGAGCATAAACTAACTCACCATGAACCGTTCTTCATCATCTTCTCCTTCTCCGCCAGCGCTGCAGCATCGTCCAGCCTCAGCTTGGTCACCTGACCACAGAGGCTCTGCAGCATGGGCAGCAGCTCGGGGCCGGGGCCCAACACCTGCTGGGGCCCCTCATGGGGCCCCTGGGGCCCCTTCAGGAAGTGTGCCATCATCTGGGCCAGCTGGGCGTGGCTCACTGGGCCTCCACCCTCACTGCTGGCTAGAGAAGGAGACCACATTAAAAAAAGATTTGTGAATTTTTAAAACTAAGAAAAAGTTGTCAGTCATTAAACTCACAAAATAGTAGTAGTTTTATATTTCTGTACAAACTCAATTTCGAGTCTATTTTCTTTTTTTTGTTTTGTTTTGTTTTTTATCCAAGCAAGTTTATGCTGAAGTCAGTCCAGATAAAATCACTTTTCAAAATTCAGGATGCTCATAAAATGAATAGAATCATTTTAACAAACACATTACTTAACCCTTTGGAGTTTGGGGCTATTTTGTTGGTTTTTGACTCTTTTTCATTCTGCCTGTATAAATATCACATAAAAAAATCTTAACCATGACGTGTTGTATCATTCATATATTCACATATTTTTAAACCAAAAAAACACACAAAAACATGTATAAAAAAAACACAAAAAGAATTTAAAAAAAAAATCCCACAAAAAAAAACACAAAAACACGCATAAAAAACACAAAAAAACCCACAAAAAAACAACATAAAAAACGTTTAAAAAATACATAAAAATCACACAAAAAAACATTAAACACAAAATATTGAAAATGAATTAAAAATGCCGAAATGAACATTAAAAATACTGAATACACACTGCAAAATTTGAAAAAATGATGGTTTTCGCTTTTGCTGATACAGAGCTGATGCGCTAAATGAGACATGGAAACTTGTAGAAAAGCCAGATGGTGAATGAAAATGAACTTGCAATACACGACTGAATTAGCACACATTACAAATTGATATTTCCAAGTCGACATCTTATTCACTGTTGTTTAAATAATAATAATAATAATAATAATAATAATACATTCAATTTTTATAGCGCTTTTAAAGGTACTCAAAGTCGCTTATTCACTGTTGTTTGAGCCGAGATAAATAATGTTCCTTACTTCTATTTGTTGTGTTGCCAGCAGCAGCAGGAAGGTGAGTGGATCCGTCTGCTCCGTTCTGAGCTGGAGGAGCTTCACCTGCAGGCCTGATGGAGTCGCCTCCACCTGGAGCCTGCAGACACAGAAACAAGAGGGAAAATCACATCTAGTTGCAGTGGACATGAAACATGCTAAAGAAAGGATTTGTGCATGACATACAAGGCTAAACGATGGGGTAATCTGTAATGGCTCCAACAACAGAGCAGATAACTGTGGTACCGTGGAGTCTCCAGGCTGGCTGCTGACGGCTGCTGGGGTTGGTACGTTGGTTCTTTGAGTGAGAGCGGAGAAAACTCCTCCACCCATCAGGAGAGGCAGGAAGCCCCCCAGAGAGCCCGTCTGGTTCTGGAGACAAACACAGTCAAGCAGCAGGTTGAGTTTCAGAGTGAGGTAAAAAGAACTGAAACCAAAAGGTTTCCTGAAGGTTGATGAGCAATTTGAGTTTCATTTCTGAAATAATTAGACTCCTTTACCTTCTGCTGGTATTGAACCATTTCCATCAGGTTCTGGGCTCCAGGTGAGAGGCTGGTCCCCATCTCCTCCACCAGACACTGGACCTGCTGCATGTTGATGCCGGGGCCGAGGGCTGCACAGGGCCGCAGCGCTTTAAGGGCCACGACCACCCGACACACCAGGACACTGTTTCTACCGGCCAGAGAGAGCAGCTGGGACACACAGCAGAGATAGACACAACAGTCTGATTCAACTACATGTGTATAGAAACCATGTGGAGCATCATAAAACATCTCAACAGTTTATATATCTGTTAAAATAATCGCCTAAGTCATTTTTGGTCCAAATTGTTTTTTTTTTGCTTAAATCATCTCCTCATTGCCACCTATGGTAAAATCTCCTCCATCCTCAGTTGATCAGATCATGTGATTTTACCCCTTTAAGATAATGGCCTATGTCAAGTGTGTGACTTAAGCAGATTTATTATGACTAAGTCAAAATAAAATGTGACTTAGGCAATTTTCTGAACATACCTTTGTGACTTAAGCAAGATATGGTAACACTTTATTTTGAAGGTGTCTACATAAGAGTGACATGAGTGTGTCATAAACATGACATGGGATGTGTCATCAACATTAATGACACTTTGAAGTAACATTAATGCTCATGATACTTGTCATGTCATGTATGTTATGTAGACACCTTCAAAATAAAGTGTCACCATATCTTGCTTAAGTCACAAAGGCATGTTCAATAAATTGCCTAAGTCATTTCTTTCTCTTAAGTTACATAATGTACACACAGTGTTATTACTATGCCAACAGTCATCCTTTGTTACATCCTTTTTGAGTGAAATGATCAATAAATGTCATATGTTACACTTTTGGTGAAGTTTTTTGTGTTTCCTGCAAAACTTGAAAAAATTATTTAGGTGATTATTTTAACAGGGTGACGATATGTGACACCTTAGTTCAGGAGATGCAAGGGTCACTTTTAGACCTCGTCTCTGAACGTCTCACCTTGACTTCACAGGCTGATGATGGACGCTCCAGGATCAGCTGTTTCTTGTAGAACGGCCCTCTGTCTGAACTGTGGGCAACACAACTTCCTATCAGAACTTCATCAGCACAATTATTTTGCAAAACATGCAACCCCTGGGACGCTAACAGTGTGTGCGAATACCCGTCTGGCTGGATGCTGTCGTCTCTCTCCCCTCGTATCGTCCCACAGTACTCTCCAGTCTCATCATACACCTCCATGGTGCGAGCCTCAGTGATGAGCAGCAGGCGGCTGATGGAGCTGGAGCTGCAGCGCAGCGTCAGGACACAAGGAGAGCCTTCTGCTGTCTGCTGCAGCAGCACTGGGCCGCTGCTGGAGGAGGAGGAGAAGAGTTAAAGGTGTTAATGTCCACACAAACATGCTCTAAATATACTGCTTCTGAAAGTTTTACCAGATAACTGCTTTGATATAAACTACAGGCCAAAAGTCTGGAAGCAAGATCATATTTGTACAAACAAAGATCATAGTTTCATTGCTATACTTTGCAACAAAATAAACATGGTTATTATATAAAGAGTCACTTAATAGAACACATTTTGACTCTAATTATCAGGTCTTTGGGTTTTTATTGCTTAGACTTTGTGTTTCCTTCTTTCCTTAATGTATAAATCTGAACTCTTGTTTCTTTTGTCAGAGATATGAACACAGTTGAGATTTATTGGGATTTTTGTATCCAAACTCTCAAAAGACAAAGAGATAAAGTGAATAATGCAAACTGGGATTTGTTTTTTTTACTTTTACACTGAAGTTGTGACTCTTCCAAATCTTCTCAACACTAAAACTAAGCCCTTCTTTTCTTTTGGTAACATTTATACACCAGAAACACACACACAAAATGACAAAAAGCACACAAAAAACACACTTAAATCACAAAAAAAACACATCTAACTCACACAAAAAGCACACACCAACACACAAAACCACAAAAAAGCACACCATAAACACACACAAAACATACACAGAAAATTACAAAAACACACATAAAAATCACATAAAAATAAAAAATAAAAATAAAAACCCACCGAAAACACATTTTCTTTACAAAAACCACCCAAAAAATGACAAAAAAACACACAAAACACACACAAAAATATACAAAAAATGACAAAAAACATACATAAAAACAAACAAAAAAAACACAGAAAACACACAGAAAATGACAAAAAGCACACATAAAACACACATAAAAACACAAAAAATGACAAAAAACACACATAAAAACACACAACAACCCACCGAAAACACAACCCTAAAACTAAGCCCTTCTCTTCTTTTGTTTACATTTATTCACCAATGGTCTGATAACATCAATGTTTACCTAAAGGCCAATGGAGGAAAATGGTTCAATTCAATAAAAGTCTGATCATGTAGTAAACACATCCAGAAATTTTTTAGTTTTTAAGAAAGACATTGTGAACAGAAACTTAAAGTTGCCTCCAAACTTTTGTCCTGTAGTGTAAGTGGGAAGATAAATGCTTCCCACCAGTTTGTCTCGTCTCCTGCAGCCTGACTGAGCTCTTCTTCTTCTTCTTCTTCATCGTCCGTGTTGCTGATGTGAACAGGAAGCAGGACATCAGCCAGCTGACGTCCCTCAGTCTGACAGAGCCAAGCAGCTCCGCTCTTCACACCGATGTCCACCATGATGAGACAGGAGCCTAATGAGAGACAAGCTGGGACACAAAGCAGGAAACAATTTAGGAGACAAGAGTGGAAGGGAAAGGTTACCAGATTAGTTAAAGCAGAAGAAGAATTTATAAAACATCAATTTTGACAGAAAACAAAAAAGACTAAACCTGGACTGACACCAATGACTTTTGACTTCACTGGGACTGGAGCCTTTTGAGTTGAAAATATTTAATAACTTCCCTTAGGGCTGGGTGATATATCGATATAAAAATATGTTGATATATTTTTAAATGTGATATGGAATTAGACCATATCGCAGATATTGATATAGTTCGATTTTTTTTCTTTCTTTCTATATAAATGCTGCCCTTACTAAGGTTTGTCATATTTTTAGTTCTTTTAGAATAGAATGCCTTTATTGTCACTATACACATGTACAATGAGATTTGAGAGCTGACTCCAAAAAGCAGTGCGACAATAAATAAAATACATATAAAATATTAAAATATACAATACAAACATAAACATACACATACTTAGGCAAGTAAATGTAAAGAAAAAAAAAATATCAGACTGTAATTTGTAATGTTCATTGTTCTTTTCTCATATAAATATATTTATTTCAGAAAAAGATTGGTCTGTTTAATTTCATAGGCTATTTTTATTTAAGATATTTTTTATTTAAATGTGCACTTAATGGAGCTTTGATTTTTTTTTTTTTTTTTTTTTTAAAGGTACTCCTTTTGTCAGTATTTCTGTTTACTTAAATAAAAGGTTTCAATAAAAACTACTTGTGACATGTCATATCTGGCTTTGACTGAACATTTGCTCTCATTTTGCGATAAAAATATTGTGATATATATCGTATATCGATATCCAGCCTAAATATATCGGGATATGACTTTTGGTCCGTATCGCCCAGCCCTAACTTCCCCCATGGCCGAAGATCAAAAAAATATCTTATTTAAAAAGTGTGCCACAAAGCAATCAATTTCCCTTTATTTCCTCAATTATTGGTAATTAATTAATCAATGCTATCCATTCCAAGCAAGTCCACGTCCCAGATCCAAGCTGCAGGAGAGTTATGTATTAATATATCATTAGTGATGGTCTGACTTGTTTGGGACTAGAAAATCAGAGTTTAGGACTTGAGATTTGTCAGTGTTGACTTGCAATTTACTAGTGATTTTATCTTACCTGTGAAAATAATAACAATAGTGGTAAAATAATAATTGATATATATTATTTTACTAATAATAATTTTAAATATATATATTTAAAATTATTATTAGTTTTTAGTATTAGTAAAATATTATTTTACTAATTATTTTTTTATTAATTATATTTTTTATTATTTTATTTTTATTTTATTATTTTTATTTTATTATTATTAAATTATTATTTTTTATTAATTTATATATTTTTTACTAATTATTTTATTTTATTAATTTTATTATTTATTTAGTATTATTAATTTATATATATGTATATATATAAATGATAATTTTACTACTATTGTTATTATTTTCATTTTCTATTCATGTATTTATCGTTGTACTATTTAGATGTTTCTCAAATATTATTAAAGTAATGTTTACCCTGCTCCTTCTGTTACTGCACTACTGCTGTTATGTTCTATAAATGAATGTGAAATAAAGGTTATATTAAAAAAAAAAAGAAAGAAAAAGGAAGAGGTTATTCTATTGACATATCTAAATATAAGGCATGTCTTATAATCTTATAAAACAGTCTTTGCTACAGCAGCAGGAAATAGTAAATAAACATTATAGCTTTAATGTCAAGCTACTTTCTCCTTTACCTTGAATAGCTCCAGCTGGAACCGTTGATTACCTCACCTTCCTCAGGTTTCTAAATCTTCGTCTTCGCATTTCTTCAGATGTATTTATTAAAAAACTTGATTACAGGGAGAAAAAGATGATAAAAACAGTGAATGTCTGACTTCCAGCTAACGCTTCAAATCCATCCGACGACAGCCTGCATGTGCGACGGGGTGTTGTGGTGTGACGTCATCAGACAGCGACTCGTGAGACATGCCATCCAGCCGTTGATACTAATAACGTTACTTGTGAAAATTAAAAATAAATTATTTTATTTCAAGTAAAACAATAAAATAAACCTGTTGTGCCTCATAAACATGTATGTAGTTTTGTATTAAAGCTTATGACATTTAGTACAGTGCAGTGAATGGTGACGCAAATTATATAGTGATTCATGAATGTTACCATGGTAACTAACGTTATATTTGTATATAGTTGTATCTAACGTTATATTTGTATATTTGTACAGTCTATGGTTATATCCAACGTTATAAGCATAAGTATCTAGGTGTATACCTGGATAATAAGTTGGACTGGTTTTGAATTTAAATTAATTTGAATAGAAAAAAAGATGTAAAATTTCCCCAAAAAAGATGTAAAATTACCATTAAAATATGTAAAATTACCAATGGTTTTTAATTACCCCCAAAAAAGATGTAAGATTACAAAAAATATGTAAAATTATCCCAAAAAGATGTAAAATTACAAAAAATATCTAAAATTACCCAAAAGAGATCTAAAATTATTCCCCAAAATATGTAAAATGACCAAAAAAAGATGTAAAATTACAAAAAAGATGTAAAATTACCCAAAAGAGATCAAAAGTTATCCCCCAAAAATATGTAAAATGACGAAAAAAATATGTAAAATTACAAAAAAGATGTAAAATTACCCCAAATAAGATGTAAATTTTCCCCCCAAAAGATATAAAATTACCCCAAAAAATATGTAAAATTACCATAAAAATATGTAAAATTACCAATGTTTTCTTAATTACCCCCCAAAAAACATGTAAGATTACAAAAAATATGTAAAATTATCCCAAAAAGATGTAAAATTACAAAAAATATCTAAAATTACCCAAAAGAGATCTAAAATTATCCCCCCAAAATATGTAAAATGACCAAAAAAAGATGTAAAATTACAAAAAAGATGTAAAATTACCCAAAAGAGATCAAAAGTTATCCCCCAAAAAATATGTAAAATGACAAAAAAGATGTAAAATTACCCAAAAGAGATCTAAAATTATTCCCCAAAAATATGTGAAATGACAAAAAAAAAGTAAAATTAGCCTACAAAAAAGAGAAATTTAGTAGTTGTAGCGTAAAATTCAGCTTCTTTTGCCAAGAGAAACTAAATTTTGACACTGTATTTGACACACTAATTATTTGTATCAAGCAAGATAGTGACGGCCAACTGCCAACTGCCTTTTTTTTTTTTTTTTTAAGCCTAGACCGCCATCTAGTGGGGTCAAAAAATAAACAAATGCTTCACAAGGCTTCATTGTCCCAACACTAAAGACACCTAAATTAATCCCCCACACAGCTCCAGACTTGTGCTGCCCACTGCTCATAAGTATGATGTGTTCACTGGTGTGTAAAAAAGTGGGTTAAATTCAGAGTTTGAATTTCCCCATTGTGGGACTAATAAGGGAGTCTTAATCTCAATGCTTCAAAGTGGCAGTCCACAAACCAATGGAGGACGTCATGGTGGCTAAATCAACTATATTTATATACAGCATGGGTCTCAAACTTGCGGCCCGTGGGCCAATTGTGGCCCCCACCTTGATATGAAAGTTTAATGTGAGTTTTATATGAATGGCACTTTACCGTGTTGTGTGTGTAAGGTCCCTTTAATTACTTTTTTGGGTAATTTTGTGTGTTTTTTTAAATAATTTTGTGTCTTTTCAAAATAATTTTGTGTCTTTTCAAAATAATTTTGAGTCTTTTTTGGCAATTCTGTGTCTTTTTTTGGTCATTTTGTGTCTTGTTTTGTAATTTTGTGTCTTTTAAAAATGTTGTGTCTTTTATTGTAATTTTGTGCATTTTTTGGGGTCATTCTGTGTCTTTTTTTGGTCATTTTGCGTCTTTTTTGAATAATTTTGTGTCTTTTGGTAATTCTGTTGGTTTTTTTTTGTCATTTTGTGTCTTTTTTTTTGTCATTTTGTGTCTTTTTTAAGTAATTTGGTGTTTTTTCAGTCATTTTGTGTTTTACGATTTGTATATTATGAACTAACTGTTGTGCAAATGTTAACAGTGATGTGAGAAATGCACCAAAGCGACTGAGAAAAACTGTAAAATGAATTGTAAGCATGCTAAGGTACAGTACTTTAGTGGCCTAAATGTCTTTTATTAAAGGAGGAAATTAAAAATATGAAGCTTTTCCTTGGACTTTTATTGTGAAGTACAAACACAAATCTTGACAGGAAGTGCTTTGATGAATTAATCGGGACGTGAAAAGAAAAACGACACAGCTTATAAGGAGATATTAAACCACTCTGCCGTTAAGTAGCTACAGGTCTATCCTTTGTTAAGCAAAATTTTTATCCACAAGAATAGAGTTATAAAATCATCCCCCTAAATGAATTGTCTTCATAAATTAATGCAAATTGTACTTAAAATCCCAAAAATTCCAACAATAACAAAGGCACAAAATTATATGATATCCTAAAAAAAATCCCACTGAAATGGGTTTTAAACAGTTAAAACTTACCTAAAACCCCCTGATTGAAAACAACATTTAGACTGTTTTATATGTATTTTATTTTGTCTATTTATTTCTGTATTTATTTTAATTTTATTTCAACTGCTCTGAATTTACAATATTTATCTTATTATTATAAGTTTTACTGTTGATTTATGTTCACCTAGCATTCTTTCTACACTCATGCAAGGTATGTACTGGGAAAAACGTGCCAGAAATGTTTATTTTTGTACTTTAATTTTTTTATTTATTTATTTATTTGCACCATAAGAAAAGACAATTACAGAAAACAGAAATGACCAAAGAATAGTAAGTGCGGGAGAGGTTAAAAAACCCTATATGGGCTTATAAAAAGCACCTCCCCAAGAAATATACAAAAATTCAAAAATAAATCAACAACAACAATGACAGAAAGCAACAACAAATAACAACAACAAAAAGAAAGCAATACAAGTGCTATTTTATAGCACACACACAAAAAAAGTCAGAAATAAAAACATCGGAGTGTATAAAGGCAGATAATTTTATTTGAGTGTAATTTTCAATAAAGCTTTAAAAAAAAAAAAAGTAGCTACAGGTCTGACGCATGCACCTCCAATTTCAAAATAAAAGAACCGTACAATCTTGGAAATGATAGATCCGCCCCCACTCTGGTCTCAGCCAATCAGAGGGCAGAATCTTCTGGCGCCGTCCAATCACAACACACTATTCGTCTCTACGAGGCTCCCCAACATGGCTGCTGCTGGACAGTAACAGCTCGGAAGTACAGTTGTATTTAAAAGGAAAACATCTTTTAAAAGGATGCCAGCAATGACCTGAACAGGTGAGTTCGGAGAGTAATACTGCACATCGATGGATTGGGCTGTTAAGCCTGATTTTACCGTGATTATAGTGAGGTGGAAGCCTTTATTATTCTATTATCATATGTCTTTGACATGAAGGAAAGAGGACATTAGCCGCGCTGCAGCCATTCTGTCTGCACAGGAAGCTACAGAAACTCTATTTAATCACGTTAAATGTGACAAACTGTTACCTTTCACTCATAGTAAACGTGATTTAATTATATTGCCAATTTAATATTACAGCCAGAGTGGCAGCACCAGCTGTCATTTAACACCTTTGTGGTAATGTTGACCAAAATAACAACAACAACAACCTAGTATATGACATTAGTGTAAGCAATTAAAATGTTTTTAAACTTGTGCATGAATGTTATGATTAGAGTTCTGAAGCTTAATTTAACCCTCCTGCCGTCCTTCCGGGTCAAATTGACCCAATCTGTTTTGACTATTCCTTCTTTCCTCCCTCCTCCCTCCTCCTGCCTTCCTCTCTTCTTTCCTCCTTCCTTCCTTCTTTCCTCCCTCCTCTATCCACCTTCCTTCTTTCCTTCCCTCGCCCCTTCTTTCTTTCTTTCCTTCCTTTCCTCCCTCCTTCCCTTCTTTTCTTTCCTCCTTCCGCTATCTCCTTTCCTTTCTCTCTTCTTTCCTTCCTCCTGATTTCCTCTCCTTTCCTCCTTCCTTCCTTCTTTCATCCCTCCCGCCTCCATCCCTTCCTCTATCCTCCTTCCTTCTTCCCTTCCCTCACCCCCCCTTTCCTTCCCTCCTTTCTTTCCTTCCTCCTTCCTTTCTGCCCTCTTTCCTTCCTTCCTCCCTCATTTCTGCCCTCTTTCCTTCCTGCCTCCCTCCTTTTCTCCCTCCTTCCTTCTTTATTTTTTCCTTCCTTTCTTTCCTCCATCCTCCTTCCTTTCTCTCTCCTTTCCATTCTTTCTCCTTTTCCTCCTCTCTTCTTTCCTTCCTCCATCCTTCTTTCTTTCCTTCCTTCTTTCCTCCATCCTTTTTTACTTCCCTTTGCGTCCTTCCCTCTTCTTCCTTCCTTGACCCGAGGACAACAGGAGGGTTAATATTACAGCCAGAGTGGCAGCACCAGCTGTCATTTAACACCTTTGTGGTAATGTTCACCAAAATAACAACAACAACCTGGTATATGACATTAGTGTAAGACAGCTATTCTCAACCTTTTTGAGTCGCGACCCCCAATTTAACATGCATGTTGTCCACGACCCCCGCTCACTGAACACAATCTCACACGCACAGTTCAGATCATACAAACTCAGTTGATACAACACATTTTGGACAAAAAATGAAGCACAAAATGACCCAAAAAAGAAACAAAATTACCAAAAAAAGACACAAAATGACCAAAAAAAGGTAACAAAATGACCAAAAAAGACACAAATTGACCACTAAATGATAAAGAAGACACAAAATGACCGAAAAAGACACAAAATTACCAAAAAAAGACACAAATTGACCACAAAATAATCAGATAAAGACACAAAATGACCAAAAAAAGACACAAAATGACCAAAAAAAGACACAAAATGACCAAAAAAAGACACAAAATGACCAAAAAAAAGACATTAAATGACCAAAAAGACTAAAACACATTAACACATGAACACTTTAACACAGTGGAGACAGAGCTGACTTCCAAAATGATTTGGCGACCCCCAGAAATCATCTCGCGACCCCAATTGGGGTCCCGACCCCAAGGTTGAGAATAGCCGGTGTAAGAAATTAAAATGTTTTTAAACTTGTGCATGAATGTGATGATTAGAGTTGTAACGTTTAATTTAAATGCGAGATTTTCTCATGTTTTTTTCACCTGTCTGACGTAAACTAATCATTTAAAGTTGACGTCAAATTAGGGCTGGGCGATATGGACCAAAAGCCATAATTGAGGTTTAAGGCGTTTTCTACACTGTATTTATAGATTGCCTGTTGTACTTCATGTCGAAGCAGGTAAACAAATACATTTATAGAAGTTGGGAACGGCTTACACTTGGATTAATAGCTGGATTAACTAACTATATTTACTTAGTAGTAGATGGATCAGGAACTGTGAACTCTCATTCACGCAGTAGTTAGATAAAAGTCCTAAAATTAGTATTGGTTGACCGATACGGGTTTTTTAAGGCCGATACCGATTATTTTGACATCAGTCTTACCGATCCCCGATATGTGCTGCCGATTTTTTTTTTTTGGGGGGCCGATTCTTCGTTTCGTTTCTGTTTATTTTGGTCAATACATGTCATCAAAACAAACCAGAAAAAAAACAAAAAAAACATTGATCAAAGTAAACAACATGTAAACAGAGAGAGAAATTGATAATAGACATTTGGACCGAAAAGGCTGAAGCAGCTTATTACGCCTACCCTGTTACAACTCAAGTAAATTTAAAATTTAGAACTCATTACTCTAACTTATATAAATTAATCATCCTATTTTTAAGTAATTTTTTGAATAAGTTAATGGTATTGCAAGTTTTCAAGTCTTTCTCCAATTTGTTCCATAGATTAACAGCTGTTACCGTGGTGCATCGTGATTTGGTGTTGGTTCTGGTTTTTAATTTTTTAAATATACACACCCCTCTGAAATTATAATGGCTTTGTCTTAAATTGAACATTTTCTGAATACAGTCAGAAAATGAAGCCAATATTGCCTTTTCTTCCTCCATTCACATGATTAAAAATGACACGATGATAACAAATGTTACTCAAGTCTCAATTTAAACAAAAAAAGAAACATTTATTAACAAAACAAACATATTAACAGTTGGATAGTAAACAATGTGTATGTTGTTGTAGGCCTCAGATGATCCCAGTGGTGGAAAAAGTATTCAGCTCCCTTACTTAAGTAAAAGTACTAATACAACACTGTGAAATTACTCCACTACAAGTAAAAGTCCTGCATTCAAAACTTACTCATGTAAAAGTACAACAGTACCAGCATCAAAAAGTACTTAAAGTATCAAAAATAAAAGTACTTGTAATGCAGAATGGAACCACTCAGATTGTTTAATATATTCCAAATATATTATTAGATTATTTGTATTGATGCATTTATGTAAAGAGCATTGTAATTTTGTAAAGACAGGTCTCATTTTAACTACTTAATATAGTGTTGTGAGGTATCATTTAAAAACAAATGTCTAATCACTTTAAATGTATCATGTTTTCCATGTTAAATCTTGACCCAAAAAAGGAACTAGCAACTTAAGCTGGCAGCTAAATGTAGCGGAGTAAAACGTACAATATTTGCCTCTAAATGTAGTGGAATAGAAGTATAAAGTTACATAAAATGAAAACACTCAAGAAAAGTGCAAACACCTCAAAATTGTACTTAAGTACAGTACTTGAGTAAATTTACTTAGTTACATTCCACCACTAGGATGATCCACATATTTGATATGTTTTTCTTTTTTCTGGTATCAGTAAAAAATGCAAATATCGCTAATAATCCAAGTGTAAGCCGTGCACAACTTCTATAAATGTTTTTGTTTACCTGCTTCGACATTAAGTACAACAGGCAATCCATAAATATAGTGTAGAAAACGTCTTAAACGTCAATTATGTATTTGACGTCAACTTTAAATGATTAGTTTACGTCAAAAACATGACAATATTACACATTGAAATTAAGCTTTAGAACTCTAATCATAACATTCATGCATAAGTTTAAAAACATTTGAATTGCTTACACTAGTGTCATGTACTACACTGTTATTATTTTGGTGAACGACTGTGGGAAATTATGAGAGAATCCATAAATAAGGTGTAGAACAGGGGTGTCAAACTCTGGCCCGCGGGCCAAATTTGGCCCGCAGTGTAATTTTATTTGGCCCGCAAGGCAATACCAAATTATTATATAATTATTGTACTATAAAAGCTGACCCGCCGGTATTATACGGCGCATTTACCGCTAATACTAGATTTATTATTGTTATTTTATTTTTACATGTATTAACCTGTTGAAAAACTTTATTTTGATATTTAAATCAGAAGGATGCAAATAGAAAAGAGGCATACGATTTTTATTTAATTTTAATTTAATAAATTAATGACATTGATGTGTTTTTTATTTGAAATTTGATTTTGCATGTCTGCACTATTTAGTTATATATTGTATGTTTATAAGCGTTGCTGGTTCCATATTTAATGTTAAAGCAAAACATGTTTGGTATATATTAAAAGGTTTATTTGTTCAATGTTGGCCCGCGATTTTATTCAAGTTTTAAATTTTGGCCCATTGTGTATTTGAGTTTGACACCCCTGGTGTAGAAAGTGTCTTAAAAAGTTAAGTTAACTTAAATGTCTTAAGTTCTTTTGTAATGTTCGTTATTCTTTTCTCATATTAATATATTTGTTTCAGAAAAAGATTGGCCTATTTTATTTCATTTCATACATTTAAGATTTTTTTATTTATTTAAATTTGCACTTTATGGAGCTTTGATTTAAAAAAAAAAAAAAAAAAAAGGTACTCCTGTTTAACAGTATTTATGTTAACAAAATAAAACTACTACTGACATGTCATATTTTGCTTTTACTTTGACTTCGACCTCTAATTAGTAGTAACTATAACTCTACTGTTGAACTGGTAACACCTGCTTGGGCACCACACAGTTTATTCGAGGACAATAAGCATCACAAACAGAAACGCTTGCATATCAGTATCGGTGTTTATGCGGTTTTATGACAACTTTTCTTCTTCTTTTTCTTCTTCTTCTTTTTTTAATAGTCAGCAATTGACTGAACAATAATGATGTTTATTTAGCTATACATTTCATTCCTATTAATTATTTATTTTTCCTCATTTAGCATTTGTAGAATTGGCTGACAATGTAGTAGATTATTTGTATACTGTTTAATAATGTATAACAATGTTAAATATTATTTAATTAAGTTTTTTATGTTTGAGAAAGTAGCTCTCTGGGTACATTTGCAGAGTGGGGAAAACAAATCTGTGCACATTACAAAAAGGTCTATTTTCATTCCAGCTCCAAAAATTACAATATTGGCTGCCATATCAGTTATATATTTGAATTTTTCCCCTCTAAAATCAGTATCTGTCTCAGAAATCCCATATCGGCCAGGCTCTGAAAAAGCAAAACAGATGCAATCAGTTATTTAAATTATAGCTCAATTCTATTTATCTGCTTAAGTTTAAGGGGTCTAAAGTCTATGTAAAGTCATTAATATGAATTTATAATCTATTTAAAATAAATTTAATGTATTTTCTGAAATTTTTAGAGACACTGTGAGCAAAGTTAATTACCGTAACACATTTTTAAATTAAAAAAAACAACGAAAGGTTTCTTTTTTTTATTTGGCAAGCAACTTAAATATGCTCAAGGGTAGCTGGTATTACCAAAATGTATTTTATTAAAATATACACATATTTTAATTCAAACGATTCTATCATTACCGTAACATTTAACATTTTTTCTCATCAATTTTCATTCAGATTTTGTTCTTTATACATTGTTAAAAACTATTATATTTGATTATATTCTGTTAAATTATACAATTTTAAACAAATGTATATTTATTTTTATAAAGTTTATTAAATATTTATTGTATATAAGTGTAGGGAAACCATGACATTTTTATCTGGACGCATTACGGTAATGAATTTGTGAATCAGAAATGTGTTTAAAAATATAGAAAATATTATTTTAGCACAAAATAATGAATTGTGCCTCATTATGGCTATATTGTTCATTCGTATAAAAGTGAAATATATTTAGTTTAATAAAGTATGTCCTTATAATCTTCACAGACAGAACTTAGACTGGCTTTATGAGAATCACCCAATACTTTTGCATTTCCTGCCCTCCTTCTGGCCCTTCAACAGGACTATTTTTGGGTTTAATCTTACTCAAACAGTCTTATTTAGTCAGTATTTGCTTTCACCTCTCAGTCTATCTGGACCTTTTCTCCTCTGTTTGGCTGAGCACTGTCGACTCTTTCCCAATGGAGACTGCTGACTGTGGAGTTCAGTGGGTTTTTGTGCCAGAGGAAGCTGCTTATGTGGTCAGAGTGAGTGTTGAGCCTGGTGTCAGTAGATTCAGGGTCGAGGTGCTTTTCAATAGAGCTATTATGCTAACATGTGGGTGCTCCCGCGGTAACCCCACAACCAAACAGCATGACAGCATTGAAGCTACCGAAGCAGGTTGAACTAGTGTGAAAATAGTAAAGCCGACCAACTGTGATGGTGTTAAACAACCAATTAATGTCTTAATTGAATCCAGTCTACATTGTGATATTGAGGGTGTTTCCATTACAGTCCAATACCCGGATTGAGGCGGGTCTCACTTGACGAAAACACCCCTTATTTGAATACGAGTCGTCCAGAGCGGACTTTTGTCAGGACTTTTTTTGTCCCTCTTGAAGATTAGGGCCGTTTTTCTCCCCTGAAAAAAGCCTGGTTGCTGATTGGATAGAACGCTAAGCAGGATGTGACGTAGTACTCGACGCCACAACAACACGCACCATTTGTAAAAGCCGGAGAAGCAGTGTTGCCAACTTAGCGACTTTGTTGCTATATTTAGCAACATTCCAGACCCCCTTAGCGACTATTTTTCCAAAAAACGACTGGCGACAAATCCAGCGACTTTTTCTGGTGTTATTGGAGACTTTTGGAGACTCGTTCTTACTCTTCTTAACGAGCCGCCGGCCCCCGCGACTCGTTAAGAGTAAGAACGAGTCGAATCGGCACAATCCACCTGCAGCAGTCTCTCCCAGCTGCAGAGCCGGAGGGGATGTTAACCTCTTAGTGTCAAGTCTGCAAATTGCTAACAGGCTAACAGTTAGCTCTGTAGCAGTACAGTGTGTATGTGCTAACGGGCTAACAGTTAGCTCTGTAGCAGTACAGTGTGTATGTGCTAACAGGCTAACAGTTAGCTCTGTAGCAGTACAGTGTGTATGTGCTAACAGGCTAACAGTTAGCTCTGTAGCAGTACAGTGTGTATGTGCTAACAGGCTAACAGTTAGCTCTGTAGCAGTACAGTGTGTATGTGCTAACAGGCTAACAGTTAGCTCTGTAGCAGTACAGTGTGTATGTGCTAACAGGCTAACAGTTAGCTCTGTAGCAGTACAGTGTGTATGTGCTAACAGGCTAACAGTTAGCTCTGTAGCAGTACAGTGTGTATGTGCTAACAGGCTAACAGTTAGCTCTGTAGCAGTACAGTGTGTATGTGCTGCTGCTGCAGGAGGTGTTCACTTAGCGATCTCTGTTTGTTTACAACAAGCACCAGACACTCTTTGCACAGTTAGTGATGCCGGTTAATTCACGATCACGATGTTTATGATCAGTGGAGACGTTGTGCATAATTAGCCATGCTGCTTTGTTTATGATCAGCTGCTGACTTTGTGCACAGTTAGTCTTGTGATTCAATATTATGATTATTGCGATTTTTGCTTACTTTTTAAATACTAAATAATGGGCAATCGTTGTGTCATACACTTTATCTATGTATATTAAGAGGATTACCACAACAAAACACCTATTTCCTTCAAACTCTGCATTAACAAAAATGAAGCAAATGAACTTCCATTGATTCAGGCATTACAAAAACCTATTCAAGAACCATAAAAAATAATATTTTGAAACTTGAATGAATCGTTTGTTTCCCACACTCCTAGTCGGCAGATGCCATTCCAGTTCGACTTGCTCTCTAAATGGTTTGTCATTTTTTCCACAGAACTCCTTCTGAATGTTATGAAGAGGATCCTGTGTGTGCCACACCTGAACAACAAGTAATCCTCCAAACAAAAAGCTCCCGTCCCAGAGTTCAGCTGGTCCCTGCAGGTGTGGGCGTGCTTCCTGTCACACTGGCAGAGGAGGCGGAGCAGGAGGTGTTGCCAGGCGGAGGACCGAGGCTGCACCCGCCTGCTGTTCCCGTCTTCCTCCGTCCAAATCTCTACAACTTCACCTGCAGCCGCCACAGGCAGCAGGCTGAGCGGGCTCTTGGCTGGGGGCCTCCAGTGAGCACCATCTTAATTGGTAAATTGCAGCGCTGCTCTGACGGAGCTCTGCTGGGTGGAGCTGGCTGGTTGAGCAACGGAGCATGTTGAATGGTTGTGGTTGCCATGGAGCAGCAGGATAAGAAGCAGGTGAGTTTGAAAGCTTATTTCAGCACGTATGCATCTAACTGTCCCTCAGGGCAGAAATCTGTTTACTGAGTGTAAAGGGCCCCTGGGAGACTGAATCTGTGAGTGCTGAGCCATGCTCTATTGTTTTCTATCATAGCTTCATGCTTTCCCAAAGTTTTATGTGGTATTTTTTTTTGTGTGTGTGTGTATTTTTTTTTTTTTATTGATTTCTTAACAGAAAAATATATACAAATTAGAAATAGATGGTGGTGCTACACAGAACCATACAGGTTTTTTTAATAGAGTTTTTGACATGACAAACAGGACAAAGGCCAGTTTGGGAGTGGGGAGTTGCAAATTTACTAGATTAAAGTGGCAAATCTACAAGAAAAAAAGTTGCAGATTTAAGAGATTTAAAGTGGCAAATCTGCGCGCAAAAAGTTGCAGATTTACGAGAAAAAAGTGGAAAAACAACAACTTTTTTCTCGCACATTCACCCCTTTAAAACTCATAAATCTGCAAAAAAAATTCTCGGAGATTTGCCACTTTAATCTTGTGAACTTTTTTCTCAAAATATTACCCCCCTCCCCTATTCTCTAGGGTTGAAAGTATGTCAATGAATGACCTATTAAGGGTTAAGGTGAAAATTAGCTTAATTTCTGGAAAAGCAGATGTGTTAACAGAAGCTTTGCCTCTCTACTCTGCAATCTAAGACTGTCTTTGACAAGCACTTGTGGTCATGAGAGTAGAACTGCAAAATAAGTCAAGTACTTAAACTAAACTAATTAGCAACTAATCTGATAGTCAATTCATCGATTAATCAACACATAAATATAACCAACAAATGACTTTGATTTAAAGGTTGCATGTGGAAGTTACAAAACAAAAATAATCACTATCAAGCAAGAAAAAATATGTAGTGTTTTTTTTGTAGTTTTTTTTGTGCATAATGCAACAACAACATATATAATATTAAAGGTAGTACTGTAATGCAATAAATACTTTAACTTTTCATACTCTCGTGCATGTTTTGAATGCATGGTTTTACTTTAGTCTGTTTAATGTTTAAATACAATAGAGAGAGAGAGAAACTATTAACAGTGATGGATGAACAGGTTCAGCACAGGTTGAATATGAATCATCGGGGCTGCGGTACACATGTGTGTATGAAATGTCTGTATTCTTACTCCGCTGCATCTTCCTAAAGAATGATAATCCATAAATAGATCATCACATCTTTCACCCACGGCTAAGAGATGTCTCACTCTCTCTTACTTACAGAACTGAAGTTAATGTTACAAATAAAAGCATTGCTATTGGTTCCCTATACTCTGCCCTCTTTTTTTAAGTATTGCATCACTCGAAAAGATGCATTGCAGAAATTTGACAGGCCAAAAATGGGAATGGGCAACTTAAATGCTGCAGGGGGCCACAATGTTTCATGTTCACTACCACAGGGCCACACATAGGAGCGTGCACTTAACCAGATATGATGAAACTGCAATTTTAAATATGTTTACAGTGCAGTAACTTAACATATTTTATGCTCAAATGCATGTTTAACAGTATAAATAGGAATACAAAAGGTTTGAAGCAAATAAAAAATAACCACTTACTGTGATTTCTTTTTTTATCAGTGCAAGAACAGCAGACCAACATTAATTGCAAGAAGTAATTTGTGCATTTTTACACTGTACTTTTAAGATTTCATGCTCAAATGCATGTAGTTGTACTGAGGGCCACTTCAAGTGAGGGTGCGGGCCGTATGTGGCCCCCGGGCCTCCAGTTGCCCATCCCTGGCATTTGAAGAGTCAAATAGTCAACTTTCTTTAGTTAAACATAGATGTGTTGGAGAGGCATTTCACAACTGGGCAGGAGGAATGAAAACACTGTTCTGTTGCTCAAGAGGCTAAAAGAAAAGCTTCCTATCGTTCCTGTGTTCTGGTATATAAACATTAACTCACAGAGTTAAAGTAAAGTAAAGTAGAGTAGAGTCAGATGGAGCTGCTCTCCTTCTAAAGGTGACATGAAAGTCCTAGATGTCTTAGAGGTAGGATTCATTTTTAACACATTTGAATTACATGACATTGTTAATTGATACAGTTAGCATTTCACTTGTGTGATTTTCTATTTGTATGTATGATATTATGGTTATTTAATCCATTGTGGTTGATGTATTAGTGACAGAACATTGGACTGTGTTAGAAAGAAAGAAGCCTCCATTTAATGACTCACTGTATCCACGGTTCCTGCAGACTTTTCTGAGCTCACTAGTTGTGATATACGCTAAAGTTTAAAAAAAAATAGCCAGTTAGCATTAGAGTCTAATGGTGTTTATCATTTTAGCATTGTGATTGTTTTATTAAATGTTTAATTTGGTTAATTTTGTTGCGTTACATTATAGTAAATTGAATATCTTGCTTTAAATCTGACGGTCGGACAAAACAAGCAATTTAAAGACCACATCCTGTTAGACCCTTCACAATAAAACATTTTTTAGGACGATATATTTTCCCAGAATCTATCACGATAAATGATAGTATCGTTGTCAAGTCAAAGTTTATTTATAGAGCACATTTTTTTAAAAACTCAGTTGACCAAAGTGCTGTACAGTTATTAAAATACAATAAAAATCATACACAAATATAGTTATAAATAAAAACAATGAAAACAATAAAATACTAAAAACAGTATAACAATAAAATAGTAATAAAAATGTATTAATTATGTAGTAATGTAGTAAGTAGTTAGCTTAGGAAGCTACTTAGCCAAGAAGTTACCAAGTAGTTAGCTTAGCAAGCTACTTAGCCAAGAAATTAGCTAAGTAGTTAGCTTAGCAAGCTACTTAGCTAAATACTTAGCCAAGAAGTAAGCTAAGTAAGCAAGCTACTTAGCTAAAGAGTGGATATGGGTGATTTTTGACCCATGTTTTGCATTAGAAGAGTAGTGACACAAAAAGGGATCTAATTAAAAATGAATAAAGGAAAACATAAAATTAGGATGTATGACGATCACAAACAAACTAATTGAGGAAAACCTGGAATACTGACTGATAAAAATCATTTATGCAAAGATATAGAACATAAAAACTCATACATATCGGGTCACTTTAGACCATGTTGTGCATCAAAGGGTTAATCATTGATTGGCATATTGAAAAATAGTCAGATTGCACGCTCCATCTTCCTCCCAGATGACATTGCCCAGTTGTTAGTGTAGTTATGAGTTTTTGTTCCATTGTCCCAACCTATTCTCTCTGTTAGCTTCTCTGTTAGCGTCCCATACAACACTGCAAAATATGTTAAGCTGGCGAGAGTGGACGGCAGTGTAACCAGGGTTATACAGGCCAGGTTGACATTGTTCCTTGTATCAAAAGAGCTCCACTGCACCCACCCACGTTTTCTCTTTCTGTCGTCACCGTTTTGTTGCTTAGTTTCCCAGCCAGCCAGCTGCTGAACCGAGTTGAACTGAGCGAGGCTCAGTCCATGCCAGAGAGGCAGCCAGACTTGGTGTTTTTTGAATTGAAGTCCAGCTGGCAGCGTGCAATGACGCTGGGCTCTGTTGTCTGCATCCCAGTGACGAGGGAGATTTGGGTGAGGTTTTGCAGCATCTCCAGCTCTCTCCTCCTGACTGGAGACATGAGCAGGCTCCAGTAAAGGACTTCATTCGCATCTCAAGAACTAGTTTCTTAAAAAAAAAATGTAATGATTCTTGTCACGTAGCGCGGCTGTCGTTGCACGTTGCCCTTGTAGAACGGCAGCAGAAATACAGATTTTAATGAAGCAGAGCAGAGCAGAGCCACCATGGTGTTGAAGATGGGAGAAGGGGTCTTCTTCAGGAAGAAGAGCAGTGTAAGTTTTCTTGCTTGTTTCTGTCAGTCTGCAGTTGAACATATTGTTCTCAGTAAAGGCTGAACAAATGCAGAAAGCCTGTTCGTTGCCTGTTTGGGTGAGTGACAGTCAGTCAAATATATTGTGCAGTTTATATTGCAAGTTGTTACACGTCAGTTGTAGTAATGTTTGCATGCTGGTAAATTATTCATTGGCAAGCATCCAGGATGAATCTAGGCCGATCCCAGGTTGTAAGCATGCTCTGCTTTACTGCCTTACTGAGGCTGTTTAGGCTCCTTATAAGGGTGTTTCCACTACAGTCCGATACCCGGAATGAGGCCGAAAAGGCCCCTAATTTGCGGTCAGAGCGGTCTGTTGACGGGGCCGTTTTTCTCCCCTGAAAAAAGCCTGGTTACTGATTGGATAGAACGCTAAGCAGGATGTGACGTAGTACTGGACGCCACAACAACACGCGGCATTTGTAAAAGCCGGCGAAGCAGTGTTGCCAACTTTGTTGCTATATTTAGCGACTTTTCAGACCCCCCCTAGCGACTATTTTTCCAAAAAGCGACTGGCGACAAATCCAGCGACTTTTTTTTGGTGTTATTGGAGACTTTTCGTTCTTACTAAGAACGAGTCGAAGCGGCACAGTCCTCCTGCAGCAGTCTCTCCCAGCTGCAAAGCCGGAGGGGATGTTGACCCCTTGGCATCCAGTCTGCAAATTGCTAATAAGCTAACTAGTTAGTTAGGGGCGGCTGTGGCTCAGTTGGTAGAGCGGGTTGTCTTCTGATCGGAAGGTTGGTGGTTCGATCCCCGACCATGGCAGCCTACATGTCGAAGTATCCTTGAGCAAGATACTGAACCCCAAATTGCTCCTGATGCTGCGTTTATCGGTGTGTGAATGAATTCCCAATGGTGGCAGGTGGCACCAGTGTGCCCAGGTAGCCTCGGCCACCAGTATGAATGTGTGTGTGAACGGGTAAATGAGCCTAGAGTGTAGTGTAAAGCTTTTTTTTTTATAAAAGCGCTATATATGCACCCTATTTACCATTTACCATTTACCATTAGCTCTGTAGCAGTACAGTGTGTATGTGCTAACAGGCTAACAGTTAGCTCTGTAGCAGTACAGTGTGTGTGTGCTAACAGGCTAACAGTTAGCTCTGTAGCAGTACAGTGTGCATGTGCTAATAGGCTAACAGTTAGCTCTCTAGCAGTACAGTGTGTATGTGCTAACAGGCTAACAGTTAGCTCTGTAGCAGTACAGTGTGTATGTGCTGCTGCTGCAGGAGGTGTTCACTTGGCGATCTCTGTTTGTTTACATCAAGCTCCAGACACTCTGTGCACAGTTAGTGATGCCGGTTAATTCACGATCACTATGTTTATGATCAGCTGAGACGCTGTGCATATTTAGCCATGCTGCTTTGTTTACCATCAGCTGCGGACGTTGTGCACAGTTAGCGACGGCAGCCACAGTATGTGATCATGGTTGAAAATGTCGCTAAGCGATTACACGACGATTGAAAACCATACGTCACCTCCACCTTCGTAATGGGGACACACAGAGTGAGCGGACCTTATTAGAGGAGGCGTGGCCTGAGACTTTCCCGGTGGCCACTCTTCCCCCTACAGGAAACACGGCTTATGTCTCTGCATGTTTACGTTTGTCTGGAGGATTTTTGTGGAGGCTTTGTTTCTCTAGGGAAATGGGAAGGCGTGGGATGCTTGAAAGCTGAACTCTGTGTGTGTGTGTGTGTTGTGTGTTGTGTGTGTGTTGTGTGTTGTGTCTTTTGTGTGTGTGTGTGTGTGTGTGTGTGTGTGTGTGTGTTGTGTGTTATATCCTCTCAGTGACCTGTAGAGTGGGAAAGGTTGCTTTCCCACTAACATTGGCATTGGATATGGGTCTGTTTCCTGTTTTGTATGTTCTTTTTTCATGCTGTGTAAAGTATTTTGGAGGCAAGTGTTCAAACAATTGCTTGATGTATCAATCAGAAAAGTAATAGACAGCATTTTTGATAACTAATTTAACATTTAAGCCATTAAAGTAAGGAAGGAAAAATGTCCCTGCCATAGACTGTATATAAATATTAGAAGTAGTCACCGTGAAAATACAGTGAAAGGGTCAAAGTTATGAGACCAAACTGCTTAACTTCCTTTTTTATATCTATATAAAGTTATATATAACTTTATTGACACGTTGCCGTGGATACGCATTGTTCTGCTTCTCTCCTGATGACGGCTCGCCTTGTTAGTGACCTGTCAATCAAAGGTAGCCCCGCC
Organism: Centropristis striata; assembly: GCF_030273125.1. Lineage (NCBI taxonomy): Eukaryota > Metazoa > Chordata > Actinopteri > Perciformes > Serranidae > Centropristis > Centropristis striata. The sequence continues at coordinate 3,733,955 of NC_081537.1, forward strand.
CCAAATCATATGATTCTTTATCTTCTATTTTCTTCTAAATGGGGCCATTATTTACACTATTAACATCAGATTGTCTTGAAGAAGATTTTTTACTAGTGATTGAGACCATAGTGTACTGGCAAACTCACTCTAAAAACTAATTAAAACCAACTGCATTAGAAAACAAAAAATGACAATGGAATTAAAACTAAAACTAAAGAAAAATCCCAAACTATTATAACCTTGCTACATATATAGGTTTAACACTACATTTTATAGGAAAAAGCACATCTTTTGTTTTCTTTTAAAAACCTCCTGAAGACCCAGCTCTCTCCTAGCACCACACCACAACTCTACTCCTTAATAGGGTTGTCACGATACTAAAATGTTCAACTCGATACCGTTTTCGATTAGGGGTGTGCCATATCGTATCGTTAACGATAATATCGGTATATTTTTTTCATGGTTAAAAAAAATGCATATCGTGATATTGGCAACATTCCTACTTCTTGATGTAGTGGCGTAAGGCTAACAATTAAAGTTGTTTTAATCACAAAAAGCTACTTACTCTCTGTCGCTAAACACATGCAGCTTTCAAAATAAGAGCACAGTGTGTTAACAGAATCCACCACAGAACTTACAAGAAGACTGTCAAAATAAGATGCGTTAAATAAAACATACAAGAACCTTTATTCTCCTTTTACAAAATGTGATTAAAATATGCCCCCGGAACCCCTAAATGGTTATTTTTATTATTTTCTCATACATTTTTTTGTATTTGGCAACTGTTGAGATTTGCACTTCACACTACATTTTAGATTTTTATTTATTTATACAGACTAAAAAAAACATATTTTCTATATCTTTTTAAGTATTTCGTAATATTGTCAAGAATATCATTATCGCAAAAATAGCCTGAAATATCGTGATATTCTTTTAGGGCCATATTGCCCACCCCTATTTTCGATACCACAAGGAGAAAAACAAAGACCCCAAAATTTAACAGAAATATTTTTATTAACAAGAAAAATGCAACATGTAAAAATGAACAGAACCACATGTTAAATGTTTATAATAAAAAACAGTTGTGCAGAAAGAAACTGCAACTATGATAACAAGCTTCAGATACTCGATACTTTTGAAAATGAGTATCCGGATACAACGTTTTAGTATCGATACTTTTTTGAGTATCGATACTTTTGACAACCCTACTCCTTAAATAATTTTCACTAGCACTTATTGCTGCACTAATGGCTCTTATCAGACTATACCTTGATTGTTTGCTTTTTTCTTCCTGTAAGTCACTTTGGATAAAAGCGTCTGCTAAATGACTGAATGTAACTCTAAATGTACACTACTGGTCAAAAGTTTTCGAACACCAACTTTTCCAGAATTTAATTGAAAATGATGCCGTTTAATGTCTCAGTGTACTCTGAAATTAATGCACATTTGCAACATTTAAAATTCTTTATTGAGCATGATAGTGTTTTGAAAGTAAAAAAAAGATTAAAAATCACATTTTATGTTGAACTAAAAGACTAAAAAAAGACACAAAATGACCAAAAAAAGACACAAAATGACCAAAAAAAGACACCAAAAGACACAAAATGACTAAAAAAAGACACAAAATGACTAAAAAAAGACACCAAAAGACACAAAATGACAAAAAAAAGACATAAAATTACTTACAAAGACATGAAAATTATTAAAAAATGGACAAAATAGCCCAAGACTCCATAGAGTTAAGATGTTAACCCATTTCTTGTTCCCTGAAAAAGGCCTACTTGTATAATTCTGAAATGTACATTATTTTCCAGTTTTGGTTAAGCTTACCTTTTTTTATTTACCTCTGGCAGTTCACCACTTACCTTTGGACCCTTTCAAGCTGTTCATTGGACTTGAACTGCTTGAATTTCAATAAAAAAACTGGAAAAATTGGGGTGTTCTAAAACTTTTGACCGGTAGTGTATATGTTTTGTTTTGTGAAAGAGTTTGAAGAGTGTTTGTGTGTGTTGCAGGAGGAGGTTGCTGTGGCTCTGGGCCTGTCCACTGGCCAGGCTCTGATGAAGCTCAGGGACCAGCTCAGCACTTTGCTGGAGCAGCACCAAAGGGCTGCATGCAGACGAGCCTCTGCACAGGTACACACACACACACACACACACACACATTTATACACACACACTCATGGCAGTGGTCTTAGATTAAGTACAGTCACTCTCTAAACTTAAATCCTTGAACAGTAAGCTAATTTATTATGATTATTTACCCAAAATCGAATCCTACACTGCAAAAAAGGTGTTTTTAAAAACCGGATAAAAACACTGAATCTGAGGGAAATGATCTTGCTGCATGGACAGATAATTTACCTTGACAAGATTTCTTAAATTAAGATTATTAAATCTAGAAATAAGCATGTTGAACGCTTAAAATAAGAAATTATAGCTGCAAGCAGCGATGAACTGGCCCGAGCAGAGTGACCTGATGATTATTTGTTTCTTACCAAGATTAAAAAAAAAACTTTAGATTTAAAAGTGTTAGATAATTTATCTTGTTTTAAGAGTTAATTTCTTATTTTACACACAATACACAAATTGACCAAAAAATACACAAAATTACCCAAAATATATGTAAACATGACCACTAAAAAGACACAAATTGACAAAAAAGAGACAAAAAATGACCAAAAAAGACACAAAATGAACAAAAAAGACATATAATGACCATTAAAAAGACACAAAATGAATAAAAAAGACGTAAAATTACCAAAAATGACACAAACTGACCAAAAGTAGATGCTAAAATTATTACTAAAAAGACACAATGATGAAATTAACTCTTAAAACGAGATAAATTAAAGCTGCCAGCAGTGATGAACTGGCCCGAGCAGAGTGACCTGATGATTATTTGTTTCTTACCAAGATAAAAAAACCTTTAGATTTAGAAGTGTTAGATAATTTATCTTGTTTTAAGAGTAAATGTCTTATTTTAAGTGTTCAACATGCTTATTTCTAGATTTAATAATCTTAATTTAAGAAATCTTGTCAAGGTAAATTATCTGTCCATGCAGCAAGATCATTTCCCTCAGATTTACTGTTTTTATCTTGTTTTTAGACACACCTTTTTGCAGTGTAAACCAAAATTACTTACTCATGATTGTGAAAATTTAGACAAAAAGACAGTTTTGTGAAAAACACAGTTCCTGGATCATTCTTTAAAAAATATTTCCACACATTAAACCCCTTACACAACACACTGCATGTTATTTTTCTTATGCCTTGTTGTTTGTCATGTTTTCACAGGAACAGTGGCTGAATAGCTTCCTTTACCATGGCAACCGTCACTCCTGTTTCCATTGGCCGGGAGCTGCCCTCACTCTACTGGTGGTTCTGGGACTCCTCTGTTGCTATGGCAGCCAGCCAAAGGGCAGGTATGATACCGCACGTGCACCACGAGTAAACATCTTTGTGCAATTATAACTATTATTGGTGAAAAAGATGTGTTTTTATTTCACTTTTGTATGATTTTTAAAAAAAAATTCTTAAAGTAAATTATTTTCTGGGCATCTGAGCTTACACAAAATAAAAAAAATCTTGAAATTGGTGAAATGAAACTTAAGGTCTGATGTCAGATTGGAAGAACAAACTAATGAAAAGTGAATCCTGGGATTTAATAACTGGTTGAACCAGCAATAAACTCAACCAAACGCTTCTGATTAGACCTGAACAACCTCCTCAGACATATTCTGACAATTTCTGGTCCACAAAACATTTCCCAGTAGCGTTGTGGAGTGTCAAGAAGGGTGTTTCCGAGAGTTTGGCTGGAAGAATGTAGTGAGATTTTTCATAACTCCTAAAATAACAGCACTGCAAACAGGCACACAGAGCCGAGGCTTCTGTTGGAGACAATGTGGAACCTCTTTTAATGTTTTTTGGGCCTGTCTGCAAATCCAGTTATTCTGGAGGGAGGTGTCAACCGAGATAAATAAAATCATCGGGTTGGATTTTGATTTATCTTTTTATATCTTGGTAAAATTCCGGAAACAGTCCTGCACAAGGACAAATACTTACTGAAGATGCTTTTGGCAAGTAGTAAGAAAGCCATAACCAGAAAGTTGTTGCAACTAGATCCTCCAACCTTGGTCCAGTGGCGAGGGATCATCCAAGAAATTTACTGTATGGAGAGACTTACTTTTGTTTTATGACTTCAGGTGGAGAAATGTACTGAACGCTGGGAAAAATGGATTGTGTTTGCACCTTGAATAGTGTGACATCATGGCATGATGTATGTGTAAAAGAATATTTTGATTTTAACTGTACATGTAAATAAATAAAAAGTAAAAAAAAAAAAAAAAAAAGAAGGGTGTTTCCACTACAGTCCAATACCCGGGAGGAGGCGGGTCTCATTCGCCGAAACACCCCTAATTTGAATACGAGCCGTCCTGAGCGGACTTTTGACGGGACTTTTTCGTCCCTGTAGAAGAGCAGGGTCGTTATTCTCCCCTGATAAAAGCCTGGTTACTGATTGGATAGAACACTAAGTAGGATGTGACGTAGTACTCGACGCCACAACAACAAGCAATATTTGTAAAAGCCAGCGAAGCAGTGTTGCCAACTTAGCCATTTTGTTGCTATATTTAGCGACTTTTCAGACCCCCTTAGCGACTATTTTTCAAAAAAGCAACTGGAGACAAATCCAGCGACTTTTTCAGGTGTTATTGGAGACTTTTGGAGATTCGTTCTTCTGTTAGAAGAGTAAGAATGAGTGGAAGCTACACAGTCCTCCTGCAGCAGTCTTTCCCAGCTGCAGAGCTGGAGGGGATGTTAACCCCTTAGCATCCAGGCTGCAAATTGCTAATAGGCATGTAGGCAATGTAGCAGTACAGTGTGCACGTGCTAACAGGCTAAACGTTAGCTCTGTAGCAGTACAGTGTGTATGTGTTAACAGGCTAACAGTTAGCTCTGTAGCAGTACAGTGTGTATGTGTTAACAGGCTAACAGTTAGCTCTGTAGCAGTACAGTGTGTTTGTACTAACAGGCTAACAGTTAGCTCTGTAGCAGTACAGTGTGTATGTGCTGCTGCTGCAGGAGGTGTTCACTTAGCGATCTCTGTTTGTTTACAACAAGCACCAGACACTAAAAACTGTTACAATTGTTTGTTTAAAAGTAGTGCAATAAAAATACAGATTTTTTCCCTAACATGATGAATAATCGTGATGAATAATCATGGTTAAAATATTGATCAAAATAATCGTGATTATTATTTTGGCCATAATCGTGCAGCCCTACTAAGCACTTTGTGTTTTTCTATACTTTGGGGCTTAGATGCAGATCAGATCGCATTAAATGACAAATTAGTGCAGAAAACTAGGTAATATGACTGGGTTCACATACTTTTCCTGCCACTGTACTTGTCCACTTAACTTTATTAATCTAATTAATAAAATATTTAACATGTTGGAGGTTAACAGAAGTGAGGAATTGTAATGAATCACCAGCTACACAAACACCAGCTGCCGTTGTTCTTGCTTTGTGCCAAAAATATCTTAAACTTGTCTGGACTGTTCTCTTTTCTGTCGAATGTCCTTCCATTAATGATCTATACTAACTAACCAATAGTGACTGACCAGTTAAATCACTTATATGGATAGATTTGCGTTAAGTGTAGAAGTTATGATTTCACAGAGGGAATCAGTAAAAAAATATGTTTATTAATTGGGTGTAGCCTCACATTAACTTTTTTAAATTGAACAATATAAGATAACTGATCAACTACTAACTTTGATGATTTTTTGTTTTTATTTCTATACATGCATATTTTATTTTGTGCGAGCAGTACATTTTATTTTATTTATTTTTATCCTATTTTTCATTTATTTTATCTCATTGCATTTTACTGTTCTATTGTTTCCTACATCTCTTTGTATTGTGTTACCTATTTATTGTTTGTGCAGCACTTTGGAAACCTTGTGTTTGCTAAAATTGTGCTATATACACTACTGGTCAAAAGTTTTAGATCACACCAACTTTTCCAGAATTTAATTGAAAATTATGCAGTTTAATGTCTCAGTGTAATCTGAAATTAATGCAAATTTGCAACATTTAAAATTCTTGATTGAGCATGATAGTGTTTTGAAAGTAAAAAAAGATCCAAAATCTCATTTTATGATGGACTAAAGGACTAAAAAAAGACACAAAATGACAAAAAAAAGACACAAAATGACCAAAAAATAGACACAAAATTACTAAAAAAAGACACAAAATGACCAAAAAAAGACACCAAAAGACACAAAATGACTAAAAAAAGACACAAAATGACAAAAAAAGACACAAAATGACACAAAATGACACAAAAAAGACACAAAATGACACAAAAAAGACACCAAAAGACACAAAATGACTAAAAAAAGACACAAAATGACCAAAAAAAAGACACAAAATGACACAAAAAAGACACAAAATGACAAAAAAAGACACAAAATGAGTAAAAAAAGACACAAAATTACCAAAAAAAGACACAAAATGACTTACAAAGACATGAGAAGAATTCAAAAATGGACAAAATAGCCCAAGACTCCATAGAGTTAAGTTGTTAACCCATTTCTTGTTCCCTGAAAAAGGCCTACTTGTATAATTCTGAAATGTACATTATTTTCCAGTTTTGGTTAAGCTTACCTTTTTTTATTTACCTCTGGCAGTTCACCACTTACCTTTGTACCCTTTCAAGCTGTTCATTTGACTTGAACTGCTTGAATTTCAATAAAAAACTGGAAAAATTAGGGTGTTCTAAAACTTTTGACGGTAGTGTCAGTAAAGTAAAGATTGGATTAAACTGAAAATGTGTCTCCAAGTGTGCCGGACCAGTTGAAGACTGAACTCCTACATTTATATTTAATAATTCCCGTATGGTTTTGCTGTTCTCCTTTGCTCCCAGTTCTGGTATCGAGCTGGTGAACGCTGCAGCCCTCCTCCTTCTCTTCCTGCTCAACCTGCTGCTGGTCAGACGTCAGGAGCGGCTGAAGAGGAGCGAGATGGTCCGCCGTCTCAAGGGCATCATCACTCAGCTCAGTGGTGAGTCAGGCTGCTTGACTCACTGCTGCAAATAAAGATAAATTATGGCATTTGTACTTCCTGTAACGGTTATCCCTGTTTGTCTGTTACACTTCACTTATTCACTTCACTTTTTTCAGTTCATTCATGACGACATCTACAGTCAGATTTGTGGCAACATGCTTGCTGATTAATAGCGTTGGGACAAGGAAGCCTCGTGAAGCGTCTGCTTTATTTTTTTACCCCACTAGATGGCAGTCTTGGCTTAACCCATTTAAGGCGGGAAAGCATTACCGCATTTCTACCATTAAAACTGGGGGCGCTGTTGCGTTATTCTACTGTTAAAGCCGGGAAAGCGGATACGTCGTTTTGTAGTATTTGTTGTTTTTTTGTATTTTTTTCCACCTGTTTTCGGTCTCTTGGCCAATGAAATGCATACATGTGGGAGTGTCGCAATGCAACATGGGACTTTTCCAGAACTTTGAAATCATCACCAAAAAAAAGACACAAAATGACTAAAAAAAAGACACAAAACGACCAAAAAAAGACACAAAATGGTCAAAGAAGACACAAAATGACCAAAAAAAGACACAAAAAGATACAAAATGACCAATAAAGATACAAAATGACCAAAAAAGAAACAAAATGACAAAAAAAGACACAAAATGACTAAAAAAAGACACAAAATGACAAAAAAAGACATAAATGACTAAACAAAGACACAAAATGACCAAAAAAGACACAAAATTACTAAAAAAGACACCAAACTACCAAAAAAAGACACAAATTACTAAAAAAAAGACACAAAATGACAACACATGTGGGAGTGTCGCAATGCATCATGGGACTTTTCCAGAACTGAAATCATGGAGGAAGACGACTATAGCGGAGGGAGCTCAGATATAACAGCTATAAGCTCTCAAATACTTTTTGAATTTCATTTCTATCTGCTACAGAGGCTGAAAAATCTATTATTTAGTAGGAAGAGTTGACACTTCTGTTGAATTTACAGAAAAACTTCAGGTTTTAGGGGGTTATTTTAAAATCACCCAGAGGTTTTACAGGCATTTTTTCCATAAGTGTACTAGGTGTCATGTTCTCTGTCTAAAGAGCTGATCATTAATATATGATGTAATAGTTACATGACATTCACTGTCTGACTGTGTCCTCTCTCTCTCTGCCTGTTAACCAGACTATCTTTCAGGGTGTGTGGGTGATGCGCGCTGGTCTCCATCCCTGTACCCGGACCTGTACACGCCCTCGTCCCCGTCATGGTCCCTCCACTGGACCTACCGGGACTCCCAGCTGGTCAACCTGCCTGTCAGTCTGCTGGTAGAAGGAGACGTCATCGCTCTGAGACCTGGACAAGAAGCGTTCGCATCCCTCAGAGGAATAAAGGTTTTTATAATAAATACCTTTTTGGGAATAACATGCTGTACTTTTAATTGTTCTACACATATGAGTGATATACTGACCTCTTCTATGAAAAGAACTCCAAATTCCTTCACAATTACTAAATATTATTGTTGGGACAACGAAGCCTTAGGAAGCATTTCCTTTATTTTTTTGACCCCACTAGATGGAGGTCTTGGCTTTAAAAAAAAGGCTTCAGCAATAGTGATTGAGTGTGTTTTAAGCCCTTTGTTGAACAAAGAGCGCCATCTCTTGGGCTCCGTAAATAAAGAAAATGTGTCACAAGGTTTCGTTGTCCCAACACTACCAATAAGGCAGGATCAGTTGGACCAGAATGACCCATTGAAACTGAACTGTGTAACCAGCTTAATCTCTTCTTCTGTCCTCAGGATGATGAACATATTGTGTTGGAGCCAGGAGATTTATTCCCCCCATTCTCCCCTCCTCCTTCCCCCCGGGCCAATGAGAAGAGAGGACCCCAGAGCCCCCAGCAGCACCGTCTCTTCAGAGTGGTACGGACTCCAGTACTGGACGTGGTCAGGTAGGGAACCTACACATCTTCCACCTGGGTACTGAGAAATGTTGATCTTAGACTATGGTATCGATGCCTGGAGCTGATAAAACGCTGTGTTTTGTTTTTAATGGTGACAAACCTAAATATAGGCTGAGATCTGCGCTGGTTTCTACGCTCGTTTGATAAATGAGGGCCAGTGTCTTCAGAGGATGTAGCAGGCTCAGTTAGAGAGAACATACGGGTATCATATGTAACCAGTGGCCCCAAGCTACCGACCTACACTCTAGCTTGTTAGAAAAGGGGGCTAAAACACACTCACACTCCCCTTGACCTCTTACATCAACATATCTAAATGATAATGGTTTCTATGGGTACCCATAAATCTCTGCTTTACAGACATGCCCCTTATTGTTTGTTTTTTTGCTAATCCCATGCATTTCTTCTAATGCAGGACAAATGTGCTATTTCCGCATCTTCTAAAATGGTGTATTTGAATATTTAGGCCTGGGAAGTGCATGAATTGGGTTTGACTGGAAATCTGCAACTCTTGTGGATCCAATGAACCCTGTTGTGTTCATGTGTGATGGGAAGTGGTTAACCTAAATACTTTTCTTCAACAGGAACAGTTTGGAGTTGGCGTTAGCTCGACCAATCACGGTGCTGGATAACGAGAGGTTTACAGTTCAGTCGGTTATCGCCAAGCTAGTCTGTCCAATTGTTCTGGTGAGCAATTAACATGCTGTTTCTGAATTCTATCTGCAATGTATAAGGACTCACTTGTTTTGTACGTAAACCAACCTGATGTAATATATGCTCTGAATGATCTTTTCCTTTAGGGGGCATTCCTGCTTGTGAACACCATCCGCTTTTTCTGTGATGCACCCAGCCTCACCCCACCCTGCTACAACTTCTTTCAACTTCAGGTAAAACCATCCAGAGCTTTAACTGTGTAGCTAACAAAGACTGAAGTGTATAAACTTAACATTAGTAAGGGCTTCACATTAGTATTGTGGATGGCAGTGATGGCCAACTGGCGGCCCACGGTCCACAGAATAATGGCCTAATGATTTCAGTAAATGTGAAAAAAAATGTATTTTTTTTCAATTGGAAAAAGTCTGGTCCTTGGATAAATGTAGTTAATGACAGTGAACCAGCTGATATTTTAATTCTAATTGGCTGAGAACTAGGGCTGCACAATTAATCGAATTTTAATCGTGAACACGATTTTGGCCGCCACGATTAAATTAACCTGATCGTTGTCGATATTTCCATTTTAAAATGTGTCTCTCCTGCATATCTGATCAAGCACTTTCTACACCAGTAGTCCACCAACCACCAGCTACAGAGCCAGAGGGGATGTTAACCCCCTTAGCGTCCAGTCTGCAAATTGCTAACAGTTAGCTCTGTAGCAGTACAGTGTGTATGTGCTAACAGGCTAACAGTTAGCTCTGTAGCAGTACAGTGTGTATGTGCTAACAGGCTAACAGTTAGCTCTGTAGCAGTACAGTGTGTATGTGCTGCTGCTGCAGGAGGTGTTCACTTAGTGATGTCTGTTTGTTTACAACAAGCACCGGACACTAAAAACTGTTCCTATTGTTTGTTTAAAAGTAGTGCAATAAAAATACAGTTGTTTTCCCTAACATGATGAACAATAGTGACTCATAATCGTGATTACAATATTGATCAAAAATAATCTTGATTATCATTTTGGCCATAATTGTGCTGCCCTACTGAGAACCATAGAAACTTCTTAATGTTAATTTTTAAGTCCTTTCCATTTTATACTGGTAATAAATGTGCTAAATGACAGAGATCCGACATGAAATTGAAATGAGTGGATAGAGATATAAGTGTGTTAAATTGTATTTTCAGTTGATGGGTGTTCTGCCCATCTTGCCCTTGCTCTTCCCTGTTATGTGGGTGCTGCTGAATGCCTTCGGAGAGGCCAGGGTCCTCGCCGAGTTCAGCCGGGCTTCACCAGCTGGTCTGGTAAGGGACACACACACACACACACATATCCACACACAAATACACAAAGTTATACATTTGTGATGTGCACTGGCAGAAAAGCGCTTAAGTCACTAACCAGGAGGATTGTGTTCTATGTTTTAGCTAATATCTACTGACACGCACACTGTAGAATTAGACTGATATCTGCTATTCCAACTGTAGAGTGCTACAACCTGTGATATGCTACTAAACAGTGTGATAATTATTAGCATATAAAACATTAAATGTATAAATGTATTACAGTTGGTCTATGGAAAACTGCTAATGGACTGTACTAACAGAGGAGCTCTTGCAGATGCCAGGTTTTGCCTGGTTTGTTAAGTTGCTTTTTGTTGTTTCATGTGACGTATTTGTAGATAGGAGGTGGGGAGTGGAGATAATTGTAACAATTTTGTATTGCTGCAACATAACTTATTCATTATTTTCATTTAAAAATAGTTTTACTGCAACTGCAAATTATTATAAACCAAGAACTAAGCTTTTAACCAAATCCAACATTTGTATATGGTCTGATTAAATCAGCATTTTATGCTCAAACAGAGTAATTACGTTTGTATTATAATAAAAATATCACTGTGATAAGATAAATACAAACAATGCCTATTAAAGTGTTACCATAGAACAAATAGTGATGATGTAATGTGTCCGGCTAATGTGTCCGGCTAATGTGACAGTCTGATGTGACCGGCTAACACGACCGTCTAATGTGACCGGCTAATGCGACCGTCAAACGTGACCGGCTAACGCAACCATCTAATGTGACCGGCTAACACGAATACTAATGTGACCGTCTAACGCGGCCGTCTAATGTGACCGGCTAACGCGACCGTCTAATGTGACCGTCTAATGTGACCGGCTAACGCGACCGTCTAATGTAACCGGCTAATGTGACGACTAACGCGACCATCTAATGCGACCCGCCAATGTGACCGGCTAACGCGACCGTCTAATGTGACCGGCTAATGTGACCAGCTAATGCGACCATCTAATGTGACCGTCTAAAGTAACCCGCTAATGTGACCGGCTAACGCGACAGTTTAATGTGACGGCTAACGCGACCATCTAATGTGACCGGCTAACGCGACAGTTTAATGTGACGGCTAACACGACCGTCTAATGTGACCGGCTAACGTGACCGTCTAATGTGACCGGCTAACGCGACCGTCTAATGTGACCGTCTAATGTGACCGGCTAATGCGACCGTCTAATGTAACCGGCTAATGTGACCGGCTAACGTGACCAGTTTTCTTGGATGCTTTTGCTTCCGGGGTCATATGCCAGCGCGTGGAGCATGCGTTGTCTTGTCATACATGCCGGCGAAAATCCAATTCCAATCACATTATCTGGGTGTCGCAATCGGAGTTGGAGAACTCCGACATCAGTCGGACGTTTACATGCACTTCAGTTGTCCAGTTATAGTCAGATTAAGGCAATAATTCGTTTTTTTCCAATGTCATGTAAACGTACTGAGTGATATTTAAAATAAGAACCTTAACAGCTCATAAGGCCAGTTGGCATTGAAACGAACTGCTTGACCACAAACAGGTTGCAATGGACCAAAAGAGTGATCAGATATGTAAGAGTGTTCCAGAGTTTCGATATTGCCCTTCCATAATTCAAAAGTGTTCAAATCCAAGACTGAGATGAGTTGGTTCCTCAGTAGCATCTGTCATTAGAAGCTTCCTGCCTGATTAACACTCGCATCCAGTTCAACATGCCTAGTTTGCAACACCATCCCTAAAGTTGCCACCCCAAGTTGACATTGCTGGGGTTGTTTACTCAGACTGCGCACACACACACAGTGGAGACAGAGCGTCTGTGTGTTAACTAGACTCTTCTCTTGCCCCAGCTTGCTAAATTCTCTGAGGACACTCTAAGCAGCTACACCGAAGTGGTTTCCTCCCAGGTATAACCTATCGCTGTCTCACTCTCCCCTCCGTCCTCCACTCGCTTGGCTTCTGAACCCGCCTGCTGTCCTCCCCCTCCCTCTCAATGCACCTCCCCCCCAAGCCTCACCCTCTATTACATCTTTGATTTATCACAATCACAATGGAAATCTCCATACATCTTGTTATTATCATGTGTTCACCACCTTTTCTTATTCTCGTCTTTTAATTTGCTTTCTTGTCTTTTACTTTTTCATTTCGCACGACATATCCATATCCTTTTTACTCTGGTTTTGGTCACTTTTCATCAGTCAACACGTCTTGACCAAATGCCTCTGGATGTAAGTTTACGATACAGTCAGTCCTGTCTCTCTTTAAGATAATTTTCTCATCTCATGGCTACAACTTCTATTCCCTGATCAAACCCAATCCATTGTTGCCAGGCTCATTGTTCGAAGGAATTACTTTTTTTGGTAATTTTGCGTCTCTTTCGGGGGGTAATTTTGTGTCTTTTAAAATGTTTTTGTGTCTTTTTTTAAATAATTGTGTCTTTTTTAATAATTTTGTGTCTTTTTTAAAAATGTTGTATCTTTTTTTTTTGTAATTCTGTGTCTTTTTTGGTAATTTTGTCTCTTTTTTTGGGTAATTTTGTGTCTTTTTTTAATTTTGTGTCTTTTTTTAAATCATTTTTTGTCTTTTTTTAAATAATTGTCTTTTTAAAAAAATTTGTGTCTTTTTTTTTGTAATTCTGTGTCTTTTTTTGGTATTTTTGTCTCTTTTCTTGGGTAATTTTGTCTTTTTTTTGGTAATTTTGTGTCTTTTTTTGTAATTCTGTGTCTTTTTTAAAATATATTTTTTTCTTTTTTAATACATGTGTGTCTTTTTTGGTGATTTTGTCTCTTTTCTTGGGTAATTTTGTCTTTTTTTTTATCATTTTGTGTCTTTTTTAGTAATTTTGTGTCTTTTTATGTAAGTTTACAATAAGACGCCTCCACTCACCAGTCAGTCCTGTCTCTCTTTATGATCATTTTCTCATCTCATGGCTACAACTTCTATCCCTGATCAAACCCAATCCATTGTTGCCAGGCTCATTGCTCGAAAGGAAAACAAAGAAATCATCAGTCCTCAGTAGATCACACTGCCCTTTTCTTCTGAATCCACTCATGTTTTGTATCTGGCTTTATACAAAGCAAGAGTTACATAAAGGGAAGTGATGATCTGAGAGGGACTTCCACTTGAATCTGTGCTTGATCTCTGCTTGTCTGCCTGCACTGCATGACTGGAAATCAGCCCCAGTACAACCTTTTATGCTGATATTATTAAAGGTTTCCACTCCTTGTGCCCCTTCCATATCTCCTTTGGAATTATAGTTAAAATATTTTTGACTTGTCACAGCATCAAAACAATTGGTAGTAGTCAATTACTGCATTGGCTGTTACTAGTGTTGGGACAACGAAGCTTCGTGAAGCATTTCCTTTTATTTTTTGACCCCACTAGATGGCGGTCTTGGCTTTAAACATTGTGTGTTTGCTTGCTTTATTTTGCTTTTTATAATGAATACCTTTTTGGGAATAACATGCTGTCCTTTTAATGTTCTACACATATGAGTGATATACCGACCTCTTCTATGAAAAGAACTCCAAATTCCTTCACAATTGAGTGTGTTTTCAGCCCTTTGTTGAACAAAGAGCGCCATCTCTTGGGCTCCGTAAATAAAGCAAATGCTTCACAAAGCTTCGTTGTCCCAACACTACTGAAAAAACACTCAATCACCATTGCTGAAGCCTTTTTTTTTAAAGCCAAGACCGCCATCTAGTGGGGTCAAAAAATATAGGAAATGCTTCACGAGGCTTCATTGTCCCAACACTAGCTGTTAGCCTTTTAGGATCCTAGCTTTGTGAATGCTATTGGTAAGAAGAGATTATTATCTCTATTTTAAAGTGTGTCCCCTGCTACTCTACATATGGTGATTTTACATTGATTATTTAATCTGGTTAAAAAAGGTCTTCTTAGCATAATATGTACATTAGGGGTGTAACTGACTTTATTTTCCCTCCTGACATCAAGGTTATAATTGTTTTGGATTTTTCATTAGTTTTAGTTTTAATTTCCTTGTGATTTTTTGTTTTCAAATTCAGTTAGTTTTAATGAGTTTTTAGAGTGAGTTTGCTAGTTTTAATTAGGTTTTGTTTTTTGGAAAATGCTTAGTTTTAGTTTAGTTTTTATTAGTTTTAGTTTTTTTGTAATGGGGTATTTGTTGGGTGCCAGATTCAAAAAAGTCACAATAAATGTTTCCTTTATTTCCTTTGTCTGATCCATCTCAGCCCCAATAACTTTATTAAGTCATAAAACCAGATAGATTAAATAGATTTCATATCAACCAAAAATGTTTACGAATGAAAAAAGTTGACAAAGACGAAAACGAAGGACATTTTCACTATAATTTTAGTTAGTTTTAGTTAGTTTTTGTTAGCTTTGTAACCAAAAAATACAGTTTCAGTTAGGTATTTTTAATGTTATACTGATGGTAGCTTTTTGAGTTACACCCCTAATGTACATGTTTCCTTAGTTTATTAGCCAAAGAGCCAGACAATTAATTTTGGATGTTGCCTGATTAAGAGAGGAGGCAAGGAAGATTGTTTTCATCACCCAGAAGAATCAAATCTGCATGGATGTGTTTGGACCTCTAAATGCTGCAGCTTGCTCTAGGCTTCACCTGCTTGCCTTACACCACTAGCATTGTAGCGTAGCATCTTTGTCCCATGCCCAGTTACAGCACTGATTAAGGCTTATTTGTTTTTAGAGCTGTTTGGGGCTTTTAGGCTGAGCTTCTAACTGAATCTATTGCTTCCTTGCTCGCTTTGAATTGTCCCTTTTAATAACTCAATCAACATATTTGACATTTGTCTCATATATGTTTGGATTTCCATTTTATACTATGTACATACTGGCATATTTCCGTCCTCTAGTATGTAGTAAAAAGCTGTTCTGTAATGCAATGTTTGTGTGTGTGTGTGTGTGTGTGTGCTCACCTGGTCGTGTGTGCAGGAGTTGCTGCGTTGTGTGTGGAGACACCTGGTCGGCGTCCTGAAAGGAGAATCTCAGACTCTCTGTTATACCTCCAGCCTTTTACACACTCTGGGATCTGTCACTGTGAGTATTCTCAGGGAGGTTTGGGGAATATATATCTAATTAAAAAATGTAATTGTTATTATATTTGTTGTTATTATTATTATTTATTAACTTTAACTCCATGCCACATTGATTATCTAGTACATTAAACAACCTAAGCTTGTATCAAATGTTACCTCAAATGGAAGTTGTTATCACATGACAACAACTTCAATGTTGTTATTTTTTTCCCATAAACCAGGTATTCAAAATTAGCATGTCATTGCTTGCGTTTCTTGTTTAAGAATTTATATTAGTTTAAATTATGATATTTATATATTTGGACCACCACCCTCAGTCCATAGTGCTTTCATCATCTTGAACCAGTCTTTCCATTCTCCTCTGACCTCTGACCTCTGACATTTTGGCTCACTGGATAGTTTCTCTTTTTCTGACCATTCTCTGTAAACCCCAGAGATGATTGTGTGTGAAAATCCCAGTACAGGTACATCTCAAAAAAATTGAATATCATGGAAAAGGTCAATATTTTTGTCAACCATTTCAGAAAGTGAAACATGTTTCTTCTTCTTCTTCTTCTTCTTCTTCTATGTAGATTCATTACGCTTAGAGTGAAATATTTCAAGCCTGTTTTTCTTGTAATTTTGATTATTCTGGCTTAGAGAGAATGAAAACACTAAACTCAGTGTATCAGACTTGGTACTTCCGTACTTAGGAACATTTCCATGTGTGTAAGTTGTGACTCTTCTCTGTGTGTAGGTCCTGTGTTGTGTGGACAAGCAGGGCATCCTGTCGTGGCCTAACCCCAGCCCAGAGACCGTTCTGTTCTTCAGTGGACGAGTGGAGCCGCCTCATAACAGCCAGGACGATCTCAGAGACGACCTGTCTGTCAGCTCCTACTGCCGGATGGAGACGGATGATGATAGAGATGAGGTAGGTTTTGGTGCTCGGTTGGTTACAATCTTCAGCCATTAACTGGGATGTTCATTTTGGCAAAAAACAACAAAATGTACGTTACTGACCTCAGAAAACTGAGCAGCGACTCCTTGGAGTGTCTGTTAGTCCAACCAAACACTGAACAAGACATTTAATGAACAAAACCTTCAAATAAACTGTCATTAAGTGAAAATACAGTGAAAGAGTCAAAGTTATGAGACCAAACCGCTAAAAGTCCTTTTTTCTATCTATATAACGTTATATATAACTTTATTGACACGTTGCCGTGGATACGCATTGTTCTGCTTTTCTCCTGATGACGGCTCGCCTTGTTAGTGACCTGTCAATCAAAGGTAGCCCCGCCCCAAATCATACGATTCTTTATCTTCTATTTTCTTCTAAATGGGGCCATTATTTACACTATTAACATCAGATTGTCTTGAAGAAGATTTTTTACTAGTGATTGAGACCATAGTGTTGTCCTGAAAAACATTTCTGAGCTAATAAATCAAGTGAGAAGTTTTCTCATTTTGCATTGAAATGAATGGACAAAAATGCTTCTGCAGCCAAAACAAAGCCAAACTTAGCGCCCCCTGCTAGAATTTTTGGTAGAATGCAGCTTAAGGCACTTCCTGGTTTGCCTCCCTGCTCAGACCAGGAGGTTGCCGCCTGGCTGCAACCTTAGCAGTAATATTAAACCAAATCTTACACACTGGTGCTTTAATTTTCAAAAATACTAAATGTGGTATAATATGAGAGGAGCCAACTGAATTCCGGAATTCATCACCTGATGATGCACATTCATCCCTGACTAGTTGTGCTGCTCCTCAGGCCCAGGAGGTGGAGGCTCTGCTCTGTCTACCTGCAGAGTTGAAGCTGGGGGAGGGGCCTGAGCCCAGCGAGACGTCACATGACACCGCTCGCTCCTCTGATACGTCCCGGCTGCGGTGCTCCGGCCAGCCGGCACACACCCGCACCAAACACCACTCTGGATCCAACGTGAGCTTCAGCCACGACACCGAGGGAGGCGAGGACGACCAGGCCCAGGTAACAAACTGGAACTGAAATTTAGGCGTGTGCCATATCGTTTGTTCACAATGATATCGGTATTTTTGTATTTATGGTTAAAAAAAATGCATATCATGATATTGGCAACGTTCCTACTTCTTGATGTAGTGGTTAAAGTTGTTTTAATCACAAAAAGCTACTTACTCTCTGTCGCTAAACACATGCAGCTTTCAAAATAAGAGCACAGTGTGTTAACAGAATCCAGCACAGAACTTACAAGAAGACTGTCAAAATAAGATGCCTTAAATAAAACATACAAGAACCTTTATTCTCCTTTACAAAATGTCATTAAAATATGCCCCCGGAACCCCTAAATGGTTATTTTTATTATTTGCTCATACTCAAGAGTCAAGAGTACATTTTTTTTTTTTTTATTTGTACAGAAAAAAAAAATCATATTTTCTATATCTTTTTAAGTATTTCGTAATATCGTCAAGAATATCATTATCGCAACTGAAACTTCTCAGGCAAATTAAATACTTCGGTGCAAGCGGTTGTGGTGCAAGGTGCTCATGCAAGAAGGCACACTGGGATTGCAAAGGTCTTTGTAGTTATAAATGTAACAAATAATGCGAGTAAAGCTAATAAAGTTCATTTAACCCTTTGATGCACAACATTGGTCTAAAGTGACCCGACTGAGTTTTTATATTCTTTGTCTTTGCAATAAATTAATTTCATCATTCAGTATTCCAGGTTTTCCTCAATCAACTTGTTTTTGATCATCATACATACTAATTATTTGTTTTTTATTTCTTATTTTTTGAATAAAAACCCCATTTTGTATCACTTCTAATGCACAACATGGGTCAAAAATTTCGTTATGGGGTATTGTGTGTATAATTTTAGGGAAAAATGAATTCAATCAATTTTGGTTAATAAGGCTGAAACATCACAAAATGTGGAAAAAGTGAAGCACTGTGAAAACCTTCCAGATACACTGTATGTGTGACAAAATGATACATAAACATGTTAAATATATTAAATATAGGAGTGTTTGACCCCTCTTACTGCTAAAGTAACTATTTGAAACAAATTACTATTATTATAGTATCAGGTCATTTAATTCTAAATCAAATTTGGATGAATGAGTCATTTTTGACCCATGTGTGTAAAATTGATGTAATAATACAAAAACTATTTTTCTTCGTAAAGTATGAAAGGAAAAAATGGATATAATGATCTGTTGTAAATAAAAAAGAGATATTCAAAGAACACTTGGACTATTAAATCATAAAATAAATTGATTTAAAAAGATAGAGCAAAGAAACACACAGCAGCATTAAGTCACATGAGAAATTAATGTTGTGCATCAAAGGGTTAAATGTTATTCATTTTGCAGAATACATGCACTGTATATGACCTATATCAATATATGTCCGACCGCTTAGGAACTTTGATATTACATAAATACATGGCGAAAATGAACATATCAAACAGATCAAATAATCATCTAGGGATACTCTCAATAGCTTTAAATGATTCCTTTTTATCGCATTTTTTGGTGGACATTTTCAGCCCGAAGGGTCTGAAAGGGGAGTAAATTAGAGTGGGTCCAGAGGGTTAATAGAGAAAGGAAAGTTTTATTTGATTGATGCTGTGTTAAAATGTTGTCCTGTGTCTTTAGGACTTTGCTCTGGGCTGCCCAGAGATGGAGGCTGATGACTTTGTGTGTGACTACCACCTGGAGATGCTCAGCCTGTCTCAGGACCAGCAGAACCCCGCCAGCATCCAGTTCGACGACCTCTCCTGGCAGTGCCACCTGCCCTCCCTGAAGCCGCTGGGCCTCAACATCATGCTGAACCTCTGCAACGTCAGCGTCACGCAGCAGCTCTGCCGCTTCTCGGACCACCTGTCCAACCTGGCCCTCCAGGAGAGCCACGGCACCGTGCTGCCCGTCTATGTCCCCTGGGGGCTCTGCGAGCTCTCCAGGCTCATAGGTGAGCAGAGAACCACAAGGTTTTTAAGGCCTGATTTTCTATCTAGTAGATTAAGAGACAGCTTTTTATACCGAAGCCTGGCTTGCCTTTTAGTTTGGGTTTTCATTAGAGACAACAGCAATCAGACAGATCTTATTCAGATTATCTGGCAGTTTTCTTCAGGAGTAAAATCTGATCTGATCTGTCATTCCAAGCAGCATGAATTATGGATAACTAGTGCAGTGTCCGTAGGAAGTATGTATTCATATTGTGGTGCAAATTGCCACTTTGCCAATCAAATCCATGCAGCGATAGTGTTGGCTAATGTCTCTTGCTAGTGTAACTTTAAATAACACAGAAACGCAATCTTTCCGTCCGTATTATGCTTAGCTGTCAGTTAATAAAGTTTTGTTTTGACTGTTTTCAATGGATCAAACTGATGCAGAAGAAAGGGCTTAAATCTTAGCTTAGCTTAGCATGCTAATGGTGAGTTAGCACATTACGCAGTATGCTGCACTAAAAGTACATTAACATGAACCCAATTAGCTGATATACTATATTGCATGTAAGTATCTCATATCTAATGATTATGGGCATTACGCTAAGCAACATGAATGTCATCCCTGAATTACATAGTAATGCAACATAAGAAGTGAATAAAGCTAAATCTCCCATTAGCATGCTAATCACGCTACAACAACGTCTGCAACTCCATAAAACACTTACTTTTCATAAGGTACCACACCATCCAGCACATACACATTGAACATTGATATTCACTGGAAACTATTAGAATATTATTGGAAAATTGAACCTTGTAGCCACTTTAAAACTCCTAAAGATAGGTAGGCTAAATAGACTTCCAGATGAGATGAGTCAGGGTGGAAATCCAGAGTGAACTGTGTTACTGACCAGGTGTAGGCCTATCACACAATGGGGCGGAGCTCCCCTAAAAGGGGCGGAGCTCCCCTAAAAGGGGCGGAGCTCCTCTAAAAGGCGTCCGATCGGAAACAGTGCGATGCCGCAACACGTCCTACGTAAATAATGATGCTTCTTGCTTTTATAGATAGATGTTTTATCCCAGGAAGAAGTCGTCACAGAGAGTAAATGTTTTCTAAGTTGTATAAATGACTTTAAATCATTGTGTGTTTGTTTCAGGGTTTACTCCTGGTGCGAGGGAGCTGTTTAAACAGGAGAACCACTTGGCTCTGTACCAGCTGCCGTCAGGAGAGAAGACTAAAGAGTTCACGTCCCGACGCCTTCATTACTTCACCAAGCGCCAGCCTCCCATGTCCCACCTCATCTCCCTGTTCGTACGAGACTCGTCCTCCAGTGAGTCCACACACACTTCACTCTACCACTGCTCTGTTTGTTTGTTTGTTTGTTTACAGTTTTATTCGGGATGCACGATATTGGATTTCTTGCTTGAACTCATTTAGCCGATACTGATATTTTTTTCCCTGCACAACTAATACCCACAATCAGGGCAAATTTGTCCAATTTCCCAATTGACATAATAAGTAAACATAACCTGTGTTCACTGGGAACATGTGGAAAGTGCAACTGTACAGCAATTAAACCCAAACTGAATAAAACTACATGAACCTTACAGACTGCTGCTTCAGTTCAAATTTAAGTTAAAACAGGAGCCCAATATGTGACGACTCAATCTGCACCGTGCAAACAAAATATCACAAAAAGGACAAAAAATAGAAGCAGCTTCAGTCCCTAATCAGAACATAAATAAACAGGTGGGCTCAGACTACACTGCACAATTCTATGAGCTACAAACAAGGTGCAACAGAGAGGTGATGTGCACCCCATTATTTAATCAGTTTATTATATCGGTGGATATCGGCGTGCTGGCCGATGTCTGATAGTTCATTTTCAAGCCAATATCGGCCGATACCAATAACGTGCACCCCTTGTTTTTATGAAATAATAATTTAAAATTATCCTTCTTAATTGTACTTGTTGCATTTTACTATGTTAATTGTCCTTCTTTTGTCCCTTTTTTTGCTCAAATAGCAGAGTAGGTTGGAAAGAGAGTTAGTTTTTCTGTTTTAATGATGATAATCATTCACTCGGCCTGTCGTGACCTTTGACCTTTCTGTTGCAGATAATGTCCAGATGCTGTCTCATGGCTCGGCCGACCTCATCCTGGAGGCCTGCACCGACTTCTGGGATGGAACAGATATTTATCCCCTCTCAGGCTCAGACAGGTGCAGTATGGAGCTCTCTATTCAGTTTCACTTTGTTGTATCTCCATCAATCTCTCCGAGATTTTATCCAGGGTGCGGTTTGTGATCACAGTCTGAGTTCCGACAGCTCTGCCCATAGATTCAATCATCTCAGGCAGCCTTATGGGGCTTTGGACAGCTGTCACCGTTTTCTGTCTATCTCGATAAACCAGAGCAAAGCCTAATCCAATCAGCAAAAGACTTTCTCTTATTTATATTTTTCCTCTTCTCTCCTCTCCTGTTCTAGGAAGAAGGTTCTGGACTTCTACCAGCGTGCCTGTCTGTCAGGTTACTGCTCAGCTTTTGCCTACAAGCCCATGCAGGTCTCCTTATCCAACCAGCTGAATGGGAAGTGTGTGGAGCTGGCCCCGGGGCCCTGCCTCTTCTCCGGGGTGGAGCTGCCCTCCACCATCTCCATCAAACACAGCTCCTGTAGGAACAGCTGGAGCTCTGACGGTACCACTTATCCACACATGAATTGCAATAATGGCAGCAATAATACACGTTTTTCTCACCTTTCTGTCCCGTTTGTTGTCCTTGTCTGCCCCTCCTGGTCTCCAGAGGGAATAGGTGAGGGTGTGGAGCGGGAGGACTGTGTCCAGGCCCTCAGTGGGCAGATCTTCATGGGAATGGTGTCGTCCCAGTTCCAGGCCAGACTGGACACGGTCCGCCTCATCGACGCCCTGGTAACCGCTTGTATCCGCTTTGTTTACTTCTCCATGGAGGACGAGCTCCGCAGCAAGGTGAATATACATAAAACATGGACATTCAGTCAGTCGTACCGAGCAAGGTTATTATAGTTAACGAAATAATGAAAACTAGAAATGAAAAAGCTTAAAAACCCTAAATCGCCGGAGCACGACTTCTTCATGACGTAGAAACAAAGTATCATGTTTCCCTACTGTCAGCTTCCCTCTAAAGTTTTGGCTTTTCCAGAAGTTTCCATGTCCAATTTATTGCGTCAACTCTTTTTCAGCAAAGGCAAAAATCACCACGACCAAGTGTAGTAACATGATTTTACTTTTTTTTGTAATTTTTAAAATTTTGCATTGTGCAATTCAACATTTTGAATGCAATCTTTTGTGTTCAATGTTTTTTGTGTGATTTTTTTGGTTGTTTTTTTTTTTCATTTTTTTCACTTTTTTGTGTTTTTGTGTATTGTGGTTTTTATGTGTTTTAATGTTTTTTGTATTTTTTGTGCTTTTTTGTAAAAAAAAAATTTTGTTTGTTTTTATGGGTTTTTTTTAAAAAAAATGTGTTTGTTTTTTATGTATGTTTTTTGTGTCTTTTTTATTTGTGTTTTTTTTGTAATGTTGTGTGTGTTTTTGTGTATTTATTTCTTTTTCAAAATGTTGATCCAGTAAGTCAAAATGACAAAATAATAATCACATGACGTTAAACTGAAAAAGATGATACCAGCATGGCATGGTGATCATTATTTAAGTTACATATACAGGCAGAATGAAATAGAGTCAAAAAACAACAAAATAGCCCCAAACTCCAAAGGGTTAACTGAAATAAAATCCTAAAAAAAATATATTTTGAAGAGTTTTTAAGTTAGAAACTTGTCTGTAAACATCATATCAAGACTTATAAATCCATGAAAAATGCATAAGAAAATGTACAAATAAAATAGGATGTATGGAAAAATGCATTCAAAATGTCACAATTACTCAGCAAATGTGTGAGTAATGAAGCTGTGTGGCTACTTCTGTGTCTTTGCAGGTGTTTGCTGAGAAGATGGGTCTAGAGACAGGCTGGAACTGTCACATCTCTCTGACTCCAAACGGAGACAGTCCCTGTGACGGAGCTCCGTCCAGCCCCAGTCAGGGCTCTCTGCACGAAGACCTCAACCAAGGTACCAACTCTAACATTCACTTTCATCCATTTCACACTACAGGACTCTCCTCCTTGTCTGCTGGTTCCAGCTGTTCAGTATGTCAGTGTGGATTTCCATTAAGGTGAAGATTAAGACTCCCTTATTAGTTCCACAATGAGGGAATTCAAACCGGATTCCGGGCCGGATTCACAAAAGTGTTAAGTTATAACTTAAGAAAATTCTTAAGAAAAAGTAAGATGTTCCTAAGAATGTTCTTAATGCTAATCACCATTTTTTTCTTAAGAATTTTCCTATTTCTTAGGAACTACTTAGTTTTCTCACTTAGGACGTTCTTAGATTTTTAACTTTAGATCCTATAGAGTCTTTATTGTCTAATTAAGACGTGATCAGACTTTGGGATTTGTCAGAAAAGACACAAATGACCAAAAAAGACACAAATTGACCACAAAATGACCAGAAAAGACACAAAATGACTAAAAAAAGACACAAAATGTCCAAAAAAGACACAAAATGACCAAAAAAAGACACAAAATGACCAAAAAAGACACAAAATGACTAAAAAAAGACACAAAATGACCAAAAAAGACACAAAATGACCAGTAAAGACACAAAATGACCAAAAAAAAGACACAAAATGACAAAAAAAGACACAAAATGACCAAAAAGACACAAAATGACAAAAAAAGACACAAAATGACCAGTAAAGACACAAAATGACCAAAAAAAGACACAAAATGACATAAAATTAAGCAAAAAAGAACTCAAAATGACTGATAAAAGACACAAAATTACCACAAAAGACACAAAATGACCTTGCCGACCCTTATTTGTCTCTGACCCGTGTGTGAACAGATTCCCGGGATGAAGCAGAAGGTCCTCTGCTGCCGGAGGAGGAAGCTCACTCTGACCTGGCTAGTTTCCAGCCCACAGACAGCGACGTGCCCAGCTTCCTGGAGGACTGTAACAGGGTACGTGACCTTTATTAACAGGGTACGTGACCTTTATTAACAGGGTACGTTACCTTTATTAACAGGGTACGTTAGCTTTATTAACAGGGTACGTTACCTTTATTAACAGGGTACGTTACCTTTATTAACAGGGTACGTGACCTTTATTAACAGGGTACGTGACCTTTATTAGAACCAGGGGGGATACTGCTCACTTCTCCCTATAATAGAGGAAGTGTTAGTTAGGACCAGCAGGAGATGGATTATTGCTCTAAGATGATTATTTGTGTGTACTGCTCAAAATTTCTCTGATAAAGAATAACATTTGTAAAATGTTTTTTCTGTCTTTTTTCCTGTTGTGTTTCTGTCCCTGCTCTCTCTCAGGCCAAGCTACCTCGTGGCATCCACCAGGTTCGTCCACACTTGAAGAACATTGATAATGTGCCTCTTTTGGTGCCACTCTTCACTGACTGCACCCCTGACAGTGAGTCTTCTTCATCTCCTTCACATACTAAAGCCGTGTTTCCACTAGGGGGAAAAATGGCCACCGGGAAAGTCTCAAAGTGTCTTCTTTCTGTATCGTCTTCATTATTAGCCCCTGAACAGTGACATCAGTTCTAAAGAATATGTTGATATTGACTCTAATGTTTCCTCCTCTCAGCCATGTGTGAGATGATGAAGATCATGCAGGAGAACAGGGAGGTTACATGCTGTCTGGGAAGCTCTGCCAATTTCCGCAACAGCCGCCTGTTTCTACAGAGTGACCTCAGGTACACACACATTCATAATGAACTCTACCTGTTGATCTATTTCAGTTAAATTAATGGTGTCATACCATTGTTGCTCTGTGCCCATTATGTGGACTATGCAAAACAGGGATGCTGATTCTTGCCTTTGTAAACTTATTGAATAAGGGTGTTTCTGTTACAGTCTAATACCCAGAGTGAGGAGGGTCTCACTCGCCAAAACGCCCCTAATTTGAATATGAGTCGTCCGGAGCGCTCTTTTGACGGGACTTTTTTTGTCCCTGTAGAAGAGCGGGGCCGTTTTTCTCACCTGAAAAAATCCTGGTTGCTGATTGGATAGAACGCTAAGCAAGATGTGACGTAGTACTCGACGCCGGTGAAGCAGTGTTGCCAACTTAGCTTCTTTGCTATATTTAGTGACTTTTCAGACCCCCTTAGCGACTATTTTTCAAAAAAAGTGACTGGAGACAAATCCAGCGACTTTTTCTGGTGTTATTGGAGACTTTTGGAGACTCGTTCTTACTCTTCTTAACGAGCCGCCGAATCGGCACAGTCCTCCTGCAGCAGTCTCTCCCAGCTGCAGAGCCGGAGGGGATGTTAACCCCTTAGCGTCCAGTCTGCAAATTGCTTATAGGCTAACAGTTAGCTCTGTAGCAGTACAGTGTGTATGTGCTAACAGGCTAACAGTCAGCTCTGTAGCAGTACAGTGTGTATGTGCTAACAGGCTAACAGTTAGCTCTGTAGCAGTACAGTGTGTATGTGCTAACAGGCTAACAGTTAGCTCTGTAGCAGTACAGTGTGTGTGTGCTAACAGGCTAACAGTTAGCTCTGTAGCAGTACAGTGTGTATGTGCTAACAGGCTAACAGTTAGCTCTGTAGCAGTACAGTGTGTATGTGCTAACAGGCTAACAGTCAGCTCTGTAGCAGTACAGTGTGTATGTGCTAACAGGCTAACAGTTAGCTCTGTAGCAGTACAGTGTGTATGTGCTAACAGGCTAACAGTTAGCTCTGTAGCAGTACAGTGTGTGTGTGCTAACAGGCTAACAGTTAGCTCTGTAGCAGTACAGTGTGTATGTGCTAACAGGCTAACAGTTAGCTCTGTAGCAGTACAGTGTGTATGTGCTAACAGGCTAACAGTTAGCTCTGTAGCAGTACAGTGTGTATGTGCTAACAGGCTAACAGTTAGCTCTGTAGCAGTACAGTGTGTATGTGCTAACAGGCTAACAGTTAGCTCTGTAGCAGTACAGTGTGTATGTGCTGCTGCTGCAGGAGGTGTTCACTTAGCGATCTCTGTTTGTTTACAACAAGCACCGGACACTCTGTGCACAGTTAGCGATGCCGGTTAATTCACGATCACGATGTTTACGATCTGTGGAGACGCTGTGCATAATTAGCCATGCTGGTTTGTTTATGATCAGCTGCTGACGTTGTGCACAGTTAGCGATGGCGGCATTTATGCATTTATGTTTAGAAATGTCTTCTTGCAACATATGTATTTTGTTCCTTTAAGGGCAGAGTTCAGAGGTAAAAATCAGTTTGCCCATACCTCTATCTCTAACTCTCCGTCCACAGCATCGCTCTGGACCCTCTGTACCCGTCTCAGTGCTCGTGGGAGACGTTCGGCTACGCCACCGGAGGAGGATTTAACGACAGAGACGCTGAAGGTCTGTCTCCTCTCAGACTGTCGGGTCAGCTCAACAGTCTGGGCTGCTCCGTCACCTTCCACCAGGGAGAGAGCGTCAGCATGGTGAAGCTCATAGAGCAGGTCAGACACACAGACACACATCACACTCAGCCAGCCACAAAGCTTGTTAAATATATATATATATATATATATATAACAGGTATATAACATATATATATATTTAACAGGTTTGAAGAACAACTGAACTCTATGGAGTCTTGGGCTATTGTCCATTTTTGAATTATTTTCATGTCTTTGTAAGTCATTTTCTTTTTTTACTCATTTTGTGTCTTTTGGTGTCTTTTTTGTCATTTTGTGTCTTTTTGTGTCTTTTTTGTCATTTTGTGTCATTTTGTGTCTTTTTTTTGGTCATTTTGTGTCTTTTTTTAGTCATTTTGTGTCATTTTGTGTCTTTTTTTAGTCATTTTGTGTCTTTTTAGTCATTTTGTGTCTTTTTTAGTCATTTTGTGTCTTTTTTGTGTCATTTTGTTTCTTTTTTTGGTCATTGTGTCTTTTTTAAGTCATTTTGTGTCATTTTGTGGTTTTTTTTGGTCATTTTGTGTCTTTTTTTAGTCATTTTGTGTCTTTTTTGTGTCATTTTGTGTCTTTTTTTTAGTCATTTTGTGTCTTTTGTGTCATTTTGTGTCTTTTTTTTGGTCATTTTGTGTCTTTTTTCAGTCCTTTAGTCCAACATAAAATGTGATTTTGAATCTTTTTTTTACTTTCAAAACACTATCATGCTCAATAAAGAATTGTAAATGTTGCAAATGTGCATTAATTTCAGAGTACACTGAGACATTAAACTGCATCATTTTCAATTAAATTCTGGAAAAGTTGGTGTGTTCTAAAACTTTTGACCAGTAGTGTATATATATATATATATATATATATATATATATATATATATATAAAACATATAACAGCCGTGGGGTGGATCTCTTCCAGGCTCGACACACAACCTACGGCATCCGCAAGTGCTTCCTCTTCCTGCTGCAGTGTCAGCTCAGCCTGGTCATCATCCAGGTGAGAAATATGGATCTTTAGGCTGCACTGGGCTGGATTTTTATGGAAAACAATGTGTGTGCATGTGTTTTTAGAACACTTATGATATTGAATAAATAAACCCTTTGATGCACAACATGGTCTAAAGTGACCCGACTAAGTTTTTATATTCTATGTCTTTGCAATAAATTAATTTCATCATTCAGTATTCCAGGTTTTCCTCAAATAACTTGTTTTTGATCATCATACATCCTAATTTTTTGTTTTCATTTCTTACTTTTTGGATAAAACCCCTTTTTTTGTCACTACTCTTCTAATGCACAAGCTCATTTTTGACCTATGTTTTTGACCCATGTTGTGCATTAGAAGGTCTTTATATGTTGTGCATCAAAGGGTTAATGAAGCCTTTTTCTCTGCAGTTCTTAGCCTGTGTAGCCCAGCTTCCTCCTCCCATGAACACCACTGACATCCTCTGGCTGTCCTGCTTCAGCTGCCCACTGCTGAGGTACACACACACACACACACACACACACACACACACACACTCTGTTATAAAGACATATTTAACACACAGTTACATTCCTTGTATGCATTAGTACACTTCAATCAAGTAAAAATCTATCAGGTTTATTCTGATTCTGATAATAATGAATGAAACAAACAACACAGTGTTATTTTTGTTGTGTTGTACATGCTGATTGTGTGTTTGTGTTGTTAACAGTGTGTCATTCTTGGGGAAGCCTCCAGACAGTTCAGTCATGACTGTTGCTACAGGGAAGAACCTCAATGCAATCCCAAGAAAGGTAAGATCACAAATCAGTCACAGCTTTTAGATATGCTGCTCATTTGAACACTTTCTTTGCTGGCTGACTATTAACCAGTGTATAATGCTGTACTGTAGACTCATACCTCCACAAACGGCACAGCATGGTTATTATAGTTAACGAAAACTAACGAAATAATGAAAACTAGAATTGAAAAAACATCTTCGTCAACTGAAATAAAAAGTTAATAACCTTATTGGGATAATCCAAAGAAAATAAAGGCAACATTTATTATGACCTCTTTGAATCTCACACCCAACACATAGACCATTACAGTCATCATCAGACTAGAACAACAAGGACACTTAAGAAGTTAAAAAGAAAATAAGTTGGTAGGTAAGATATAGTGGCAGGATGATGATAATTATACTGATCATATGATGGTAATAATGTTATTGTGACTAGACAGTATATAATAATAGCACAGTATATATAAAGTATATAATAATAATAAGGCCAGTATAATAATGGTAGTATAATAGTAATGGCAGCAACAGTATATGTATATAAAATGAATAATAGTAGTAGTAGAAGTAATAATAACATAGCAATGTGTCATATATTTAGCCTGTGCAGGGTGTGTATACATACATACATAACATAATATATAATATGTAAACATGTATAAATATATATTTATAAATACACAAGATTTGACATAATATGATATATTGTACTGGCATTATATATGCATATAAATACTTGACTATACAAGATATACATACAATAGATAATATACTAAGAGTATAAGAATATGTAAATAAGAATGTGCAAAAGGACAAGAATATTGTATAGATACAGTTTGTAAATGGACTGAAAAGAAAAAGTTAAAGCCTTTAATTTCCTGAGTCTTGGTCCTGTTTGTTCCAGACCCAGAACTACTTCCTGGGCTGTTTCCTGTTGAAGTTCGGTCTGACGGTGTGTTCCTACCTGTTGGGCTTCGGCTTCACCATGCAGGCCGTCCTCAGGAGCAGCAACTCCACCTTAGCTGACAACTCCACCGTCACCAGCCTTTATATCCTCCAACCCAGGTAGGAGGAGCTCCGCAGCCTCGCTGTCATTACACCAACACTTGGTCCATTCACTCACAGCAACTAAACATTAGAATATCATAAAAAAGATTCATATATAGATTCATTACACATAGAGTGAAATATTTCAAGCCTGTTTTTCTTGTAATTTTGATGTAAAAGGAGGCTCTTTTGGTCATTTTGTGTCTTTTTTGGTCATTTTATGTCTTTTTTTGGTCATTTTATGTCTTTTTGTCTTTTTTTTGTCTCTTTTTTTGTCATTTTTTTGTCTTTTTTTGTCATTTCACATCCTTTTTTGTAATTTTATGTATTCCCTTGGTATTTTGTGTCTCTTGGTAAATTTGTGTCTCTTTTTGGTAATTTTTGTGTATTTTTTGTGTCTTTTTTGTCATTTTATGTATTTCCTTGGTATTTTGTGTCACTTTTGGTTATTTTATGTCTCTTTTTTTGGTCATTTTGTGTCTTTTTTTGGTAATTTTATGTATTTTCTTGGTAACAAAGGACAATAAATCCATTTAAACTCAGTCATTTTATAGACTACAGGTACATCTCAAAAGATTAGAACATCATGAAAAAGTTCAATATTTTTTGTCAATCATTTCAGAAAGTGAAACTCATACATTATATAGATTCATTACACATAGAGTGAAATATTTCAAGCCTGTTTTTCTTGTAATTTTGATGATTCTGGCTTAGAGAGAGAAAAAAAAATATTGAACTTTTTCACAATATTCTATTTTTTTTAGATGTACCTGTAAATCAAGGTTATTTCAGGATGATCTAATTCCAGAAACAATAGAAGTATTGTGTAAAGTAAACAGAGAACATAAAGGTTTGTTTAATGAATGTTTTGTTCTGTGTGTCTGCAGCTCTTCTCCTGATGCTCCTCAGTGGTTCGGTGACCTGTCCAACGGGCTGCTGCTGACCCAGAAGGTCATGGCGGGTTTCCTGGTCCTCCACACAGGTCTCACTCTGACACAAGCAGCATAATGATGGTTGAATCAGTCATGTTTTATCATTATTCCAGTTAATCTCCTCCTCTGTCTGTTTGTCTCCTAGTGGTGATCTCTCTGAGCTACGTCCATCGCTCCCAGCCTCTGTGGAGGAAGAGTCCTCTCAGCAACACCTGGTGGTGTCTCACCGTCCCTGTAGTGTGAGTCAGACTTATAATACTTATACTTATTGGATATTATACTATAGAATACAAGTTCTACATGTGCTGTACATATCTATGCTTTTATATCATATTATTTTTACATTACATTACATTACATTACATTACATGTCATTTAGCAGACGCTTTTGTCCAAAGCGACTTACAATAAGTGCATTCAACCTGATGGTACTAGACATAGACCACAGGAATCAAGTAAGTACATAACTTTAAGAGCTAACTGTCATTGCTAAGGAGTGCTATATGTTAAAGAAGAAAAGAAGAGAAAAGAAGAAGAAAATTTTTTTTTTTTTTTTTTTTTTTTTTTAATATATATATATCTGTTAGGTGACCATGACTTAACCGAGGTATTGTTGGAAGAGGTAGGTCTTCAGCCTGCGGCGGAAGATGTACAGGCTGTCTGAGGTCCTGATGTCGGTGGGGAGCTCGTTCCACCATTTGGGAGCCAAGACAGAGAAAAGTCTGGAAGAGGTTTTGAGGCGAGTTGACCCACGCAAGGTGGGAGTCGCCAGCTGTTTGGCTGATGCAGAGCGGAGAGGACGGGCAGGGGTGTAGAGTTTGACAAGGTCCTGGATGTAAGTAGGACCTGAACCGTTAGCAGCAGAGTACGCCAGAGCTAGAGTCTTGAAGCGTATCCGCGCAGCCACTGGTAGCCAGTGGAGGGAGCGGAGGAGAGGTGTTGTGTGTGAAAATTTGGGAAGATTGAAGACCAATCGAGCAGCTGCATTCTGGATGAGTTGTAGAGGTCGGATGGCTTTGGCAGGCAGACCTGCCATGAGGGAGTTGCAGTAGTCCAGGCGTGAGATGACCAGTGCCTGGACCAGGACCGGAGCTGCCTTCTGGGTGAGAAACGGGCGGATTCTCCTGATGTTATGCAGCAAGAATCTGCAAGATCTGGTGGTGGCGGTGATGTTTGTTGAGAGGGACAGTTGGTTGTCAAGAGTTACGCCAAGGTTTTTGGCGGTTTCTGTGGAGGCAACCACTGTGTCCTGGACAGTGATGTGGAAGTCAGTGGTGGGAGAGCCTTTCCCTGGGAGGTAAAGTAGCTCAGTCTTTCCCAGGTTGAGTTTGAGGTGGTGCGAGGACATCCACTGGGAGATGTCGGCCAGACATGCAGAGATACGTGCTGCTGCACGTGTTTCAGACTGGGGAAATGAGAAGATTAGCTGGGTGTCGTCGGCATAGCTATGATAGGAGAAGCCATGCGAGTGGATGAGGGAGCCAAGGGAGTTGGTGTAAATCGAGAAGAGGAGCGGACCAAGGACCGAGCCTTGAGGGACCCCGGTGGTGAGTAGACAGGGTTCTGAAACAGAACCCCTCCAAGTTACACGGAAGGTGCGGTCCTTGAGATAGGATTTGAGCAGAGAGAGGGCGGAGCCAGATACTCCCAGGTGATGAAGGGTGGAGATGAGGATCTGGTGATCCACAGTGTCAAAAGCTGCAGAAAGGTCCAGTAGAACCACAACAGATGAGAGAGAGGCCGCCTTCGCCTTGTGAAGCTGTTCAGTCACAGCGAGAAGGGCAGTCTCTGTTGAGTGGCCCTTCTTGAAACCAGACTGGTGAGGGTCAAGGAGGTTGTTCCCATGCAGATAGGAGGACAGCTGATTGAAGATAGCCCGTTCCAGAGTTTTGGAGAGGAACGGCAGGAGAGAGACGGGTCTGTAATTGTCCACTAAGGATGGGTCGAGGGTGGATCTCTTTAGGAGAGGATTCACCCTCGCTTCCTTCAGAGAGTTAGGAAAGCAGCCAGTAGTCAAGGAAGTGTTGACAAGATGGGAGAGGAACGGGAGGAGATCAGGAGCAATAGACTGAAACAGGTGGGAGGGAATAGGATCCAGCTGACAGGTGGTAGGACGGGCAGAGGTTACAAGGCTGAGCACTTGAGGAGGAGACAGTGGAGTGAATGCTGAGAGGGAGGGAGACACTGATGGGGAGGGAGGAGAGGCAGGTTGTGAGACTGGATGGGTAAATGACGAGCGTATGTCCTCAATCTTCTTCAGGAAATGGTTGACAAAGTGGGTTGGTAGGAGGGAGGAGGTAGGAGGGGGAGTTGGAGGGACCAGGAGGTTTGTAAAGATGGAGTAGAGCTTCTTGGGGTTGGAGAATGAGGATTGGGGTTGGAGAATGAGGATTGGATTATTTGTGTGTGTGTGTGTGTGTGTGTGTGTGTGTGTGTGTGTGTGTGTGTGTGTGTGTCTGTGTCTGTCTGTCTGTGTCTGTCTGTCTGTCTGTGTGTGTGTCTCCTATTGAGCATGTCTCTCTTTCTTCCAACATCTCCACCTTCTCTCCATCTCCTCCTCCAGTCTGCTGAGTCAGCTTGTTCAGGCCACGGTGGATTACCAGTTATGGCGGGACCAGAGCAGCACGGTGACCTTTGACCTGAGAGACATCCCCCTACTGGCCTGGCTGCTGGTCTCTGTGTCCCCGCTGCTGGTGGTGCTGGTCAACGAGGTGGTGAAGCTACATGAGATCAGGTACCAAACGCAGTTCTTAATGGACAAATAGTTATATTATATATATAGAACAGGAATTAAAGAGCAATGTTGTAAATAGGTTGAATCCAATGATGGAATAAATTAATCCTTAAACAACAAATGTTGGGAAGGGGGTTATTATTTGGTATAAGACTACAGGTACATCTAAAAAAATTAGAATATTGTGAAAAAGTTCAATATTTTTTGTCAATTATTTCAGAAAGTGAAACTCTAAGCCAGAATCATCAAAATAACAAGAAAATCAGGCTTGAAATATTTCACTCTGTGTAATGAATCTATATAATGTATGTAGGTGTACCTGTAATCTGTGTAAATGGATTTATCGTCCTTTGTTACCAAAAAAAATACATAAAATAACCACACAATTACCAACAAAAGACATAATTACCAAAAGAGACACAAAATATCAAGGAGATACATAAGATAACCAAAAAAGGATGTAAAATTACCAATTAAGACACAAAATGACCAAAAAAGACACAAAATGACCAAAAAAAGACACCAAATTACCAGCAAGAGACATAGAATTACCAACAAGAGACATAAAATATCAAGGAAATACATAAAATAACCAAAAAAGGATGTAAAATGACCAATTAAGACACAAAATGACCAATTAAGACACAAAATGACTAAAAAAAGACATAAAACGACTAAAAAAAGACACAAAATGACAAAAAAAGACACAAAATGACTAAAAAAAGACACAAAATGACAAAAAAAGACACAAAATGCCAAAAAAAAAAGACACAAAATGACTAAAAAAAGACACAAAATGACTAAAAAAAACTGAAATGACTAAAAAAAGACACAAAATCACACAACGTAACCAAGAAAAGACATAAAATGACCAAAAAAAGACAAGAAAAACAAGCTTTTAATATTTCACTCTACCTTTAATGAATCTATATAATGTACGAGTTTCACTTTCTGGAATAACTGACAAAAGATATTGAACTTTTTCATGATATTCAGATTTTTTGAGATGTCCCTGTAGTCTTTAAATGTCTCTCATGTGATTATATATCCGTGTCCTGATCTCCAGCTCTGATTTTTGTCCTCTTCGTTCCGTTTCAGGGTGCGAGTTCGATACCAGAAGAGACAAAAGCTCCAGTTTGAAACGAAGCTCGGGATGAATTCTCCCTTCTGAGGTTCTCCCTCTGAGGAAACTGGTACTGTTGGCAATACTTGGAACTTTAGTTCTGGAAAGACACTGCAGAGCCCCGGTAACCCCGGTAACCCCGGTAACCCTGGTAACCCCGGTAACCCCGGTAACCCCGGTAACCCTGAGGCCCAGCAGCACTGCAACTATCAGGTGGAGCAGAGCTCAAACACGGTCACAGTGGGGGCTTTATCACACAAATGTTCTAATTCTGGGTCTGTTTTCTTATATATGAAGGGCAGGGAAACTTCCAAAGCATTGATTTTTTTCCGTTTTAATAGAAAAGAGCCAAAAATGAGCAATTATTTATTGTATGGTTTTAGTTATTTTTAACGGCATGAGGAATGTTTTTCTGAAGAGGTTTTTTTATGCTTTCTCACCATCAACATGTCTGTTCCACATCTGCATGGCCCAGACAAAAAATATGTTTTAGAGAATTTAATTTTAATGTCACTCATGGAGACACACACATTTAAACAGACTTCATTCACTGGAAACACACACAGAGCTGTAACGAAAAGTAACCGCACTGCAGAAAATGTGTCTAAAAACCAGATAAAAACAGTAAATCTGAGGGAAATGATCTTGCTGCATGGACAGATAATTTACCTTGACAAGATTTCTTAAATTAAGATTATTAAATCTAGAAATAAGCATGTTGAACACTTAAAATAAGAAATTAACTCTTAAAAAAAGATAAATCATCTAACACTTCTAAATCTAAAGTTTTTTTAAGAAACAAATAATTGTCATTGCACTCTGCTTGGGCCAGTACATCGCTGCTTGCAGCTTTAATTTGATCTATTTTGTACATTTTTTGTCTTTTTTGGTCATTTTGTGAACAAAAGAAGATGTAAAAAGACACAAAAAAGACAAAAAAAACAACACAAAAAGACGTAAAATGACCAAGAAAGACATAAAAACACAAAAAACCACCAAAAAAAAGACACAAAAGATGTAAAATCACCCAAAAAAGACAAAAAAAACACCAAAATGTCTTTATATTGGGAAGAAACAAATAGATGTGTTGGATGATTTATCGTGTTTTAAGAGTTAATTTCTTATTTTAAGTGTTCAACATGCTCATTTCTAGATTTAACAATCTTAATTTAAGAAATCTTGTCAAGGTAAATTATCTGTCCATGCAGCAAGATTATTTCCCTCAGATTTACTGTTTTATCTGGTTTTTAGACACCATATTTTTTGCAGTGTGCATTGAATTATGGCCGGTCATTAAAACAGACTTCATTCACTGGAAACACACACAGAGCTGCAAAGAAAATCAACTGTAGAGTCCCCGAAGCTTCAATAATAATAAAATGAATGTTTTATTGTGAGATGGATAATCACATGACTGTATAAAATATACAAAAGGAACAATAATGTATATTGTTGGTCAATTTATATATTTTAATCCATATATTTTACACAGTTTATTCATAGGAATATTTATTTCATAGTGGTCGTTGCTTGGCAACTACAGAATAAAGGTGTAACTCTACCTCTGGACTAAAAAATGTGACAAAGTAGAAACTAAACCTTTCTGTCATTTTGAGCCACATTTTAATCTTCACTGTGATCGCCTGCAAGACAACCTTCAACATTATTTTATGGTGTTTTTTGTGCTTTTTTAATTTCTTGAGCTAAGCCAAGCCGGTTGTAATAAGGATTCACTTGAATCAGTCACGTTTTCTACACGTAGAGCTCTTAGGGGTGCACCGATTTTGTGCAATTTTCTGGCCGATCACCGATTTTTAAAAAGCCTGACCTGCCGATTCTGATTCTGATTTTGGCCGATACCGGTTTTTTTAATAACTCACAGCTGAACCTTCAATGTTTGAATCTTATTTTATTGAGAAACGATAACACAGCAGTATTTATCTTTAACAAATATCTATTTTGTCAATTTTTTGTCTTTTTTGGTCATTTTGTGAACAAAAGAAGATGTAAAAAGACACAAAAGACCAAAAAAGACAAAAGAAAACCCCTACAAAAAGACGTAAAATGACCCAAAAAGAAACAAAATACGTAAAATGACCAAGAAACACATAAAAACACACACAAAAAAACACAAAGAAGACACAAAAGATGTAAAATCACCCAAAAAAGACAAAAAAACCCACCAAAATTTCTTTATCTTGGGAATAAAACAAATAATTGTCAGGTCACTGCAAATAAAGGAAATCACAACGTCTGAGGTAGTTAATAAAACATTGAACTTAAAATAAATAGCAACAATTTACAGGATAAACTAACAAAATAACTGCAACCATAAATAAAGTGTCCTGAGTTTCTGGTTCCATTATAATACAACAAACATACAACTCAGTCATGCAGAAGGACGTGTACGTGCAGACGCACTTTCAGACCTTTGTGGAGGAAGATAAAAACGGTTTGACGTCAAAGAATCGGCAGCAAAATGAAGGAAATCGATGCTAATCGATCAGCCGGCCGATCAATCGGTGCACCCTCATATAGCTCCATTTAAATGTTTACTGTACTCACATTAATCACTGAAGAATGTTCCAGCATGATGTTTTAGAGCCACAGCCGGCTGTGCAGAGGTCTTAGTGAGTCCCTCCCCCACAGATAGAATAATAGAATATATAATAATAGTGTTTATTCTACCAGTCTGTTGAAAGTTGCTTCATATGATTCAGTTGCCTTTCTTCTTTTCATCCTGTTGGCTTTTTCAGTCCTCAATACTGTGCAGTGTTTCCCTCAGAGTTAGACTTTACTGGTATTAATGTGCTTTTATGTTAAATTATTTGTGTAATATTTGTCTTACTTGAAAAACAACAACACATTATTGCCATAAAAATTATTATTTTAATATTTTTTTAAATATTTATTTACTTATGGCTTTACATTTTACACACACCAGTTGTAAAACTGTCTAAAACCAGTTTGATATTAAGCCAAACACCGTAAAAGGCCGAATTTTACCAGCAGGTGTTTCGCTCCAGAGTGGAACATAATGGGACTGACTCCAGGCCACTGCTGTAATACACCTATAAGCCTGTTTACTTTTTTCTCACTCTGCCACGTCTCATCTGGTCAAACCAAAATCACATGAAAGTGTGCCACCAGAAACTGAATTTGAATCATTTATATTTGAATTTGAATTGCGTAACTTGAATAATTGCATTAAAAAAATTGAATTTGAATCACATAATTTGAATTTGTATTGTTCAATTTGAATCATTGCGTCGAAAAACTGAATCTGAATTGTAATTTGAAATTTAATTTATTAGTTTGGAACTCACAATTCAAATTCAGTTCGCAAAATCCAATTTTCAATTTTATGCGAAGAACATCTGGGTAGTTGAGGCAAAGCAATCGAGCACAGATACACAGATCGCCTCTTCGGCCAATCAGCACCTCCGTTTTTTGTTGCCAATTGTTGCCACAGATTTGGGTTTGGATCCTGATTGTGCATGTGTCAATGTATGAGTAATCAATAGTGTGAGTGAATGAAAAAACAGGCCAACAAGGGGTTAAATTAATCAATACGCTGCGTAGCTCAATCACAGGTGGTGTAAAAATGCTAAAATGCTAATAAACCTTGTTGGTCCACTCCAGTAAAATCTCTCTGTGGGAAACTCTGCTCTTTGTTTTCAAATATAGAAAAAAAATGTAGTTTAATAGATTTAATTGATTGATTACCCCTCATTTCATATTTAATCTGCTAACCATCATATTCCTGAGATTTTGTTTTTATCCCCGTTAATGAATTAATGTGCAGCAAACGTCTGTATGACTGGCGGTCTCTGACAACCAGAGCAGCCTTCTCTGTGGTGCTTCTTCATTTAGACCGACATGACTTTAATATCACTACTGTAAACATAAGTGAGATGAATTATGATGCATTTACTAGTAAAACATTTCATTAATTCTACTTCAGTCACTCATTAAAGCTTTTTATATATACTGTCGTGCTTGGAAGGTCCTAAGGCAAAAATGATGGTCCAGAATTTTTTTTTTTTGGTTTGTGGTTTATTACATTCAGGGGCGTTACAGTCCAGTATTTTTTTTTTCCAGAAAATGTATTATATCCCAATATTTATATTGATATTGTGGTAAAAAAAAATCATATTTACTGTTCATCATTTTCCCCCCAGATTTTTTTAAATGCAAATTTAAGTCACATTTATATATCAAAGTTTTTACCCCACAAATGTAATAAAGCCCACAAACTTAATACATTTTCCACAAACTTAATAGCCGCTTCCTACTTCAATTGTAACATGAGATTTCCCACAAATGTAATAACTTTTACGTTTGCAGGGACGTTTGTGGGGAAGTGAAAATATTCAACTTTCAATATTGTAATAAGTTCCCACAAATGTAATAATGCAATGAATAATGGTCGTTGTGGTGGTGGTTGTTGTTGTTGTATAGGCAAACGAACAAACAAACAAATATAATTATCATTATTATAACCAATATTGAAAGTTGAAGATTTTCACTTCCCCACAAATGAAGTAAGTCCCTGCAAACTTAATAGTTATTACATTTGTGGGAAATCTCTTGTTACGTTTGTAGTCGGCAGCAGCTTTTACGTTTGTAGAAAATGTATTATGTTTGTGGGATTATTGCATTAAAAGCTGCAGATTTTCATTACGTTTGTGGTTTATTACGTTTGTGGGCATTGTTACATTCGCGGGCGTTACAAGTCACCTGTATTTTAAACAAATTTGCAGGCAGTCAAGTGGACAAAAACACAAACGGTGTTCCACATGGCGGGATGTTGGGGACCCTGAAGTTCTGGAATTTGTTGGTTTTCCAGCCTTGATTCTGTTTTTTTTTTTAAACAAATTTGCAGGCAGTCAAATGGACACAAACACAAACGGTGTTCCACATGGCAGGCTGTTGGGGACCCTGAAGTTCTGGAATTTTTTGGTTTTCCAGCCTTGATTCTGTTTTTTTTTTTAAACAAATTTGCAGGCAGTCAAATGGACACAAACACAAACGGTGTTCCACATGGCGGCCTGTTGGGGACCCTGAAGTTCTGGAATTTGTTGGTTTTTTTCCAGCCTTGATTCTGGTCCAAGTAGTCTTTGCAGGATTTTAAAGGGGACTTGTGAGCTCAGTATCTGTGAATGTCCCGGCTACGGCTCTGTTTCACCTCTTCTAGCTGCTGTGTGTGCCTGTTTTAGTGATTTTATTGCTACAAAGCTCTTTTTTTTAAGCTCTACATTTAAAGTGGGGGAGGGATAAAAGTACAAATAAAGACGTGCTAAAAGCACAACATGGTTTTACGGCACTAAAGTGAGCATGAAACTACTGAAGATGGTTTTATGACAAACATCACAATGCAAGAAAACATTTATGATTTTTTATTTATTTCGCCCTGTTTTCTATCATGACACACATACGGACTATGCTGCATGAATAAGATCCAGTGAATGCTCTCGTCTTGATCAATGTTCAACATGTTTGCAGGAGTTTTACTGTTTTCTGTACGACTCAAAAGGACTCCGTGAAGCCTGAGCTTCATACTGTGTGTTATTATCAGGCTTGGTGACATTATCACACACACACACACACACACACACACACACACACACACACACACAGCTGAAGCCTCTGTCGGTTAATGTGTCGGGAGGTGATGGACTATGATTACACATAGTTGTTCACAAGATACATAAATGTATATTTTGTATTTTTTAAAGTGTTTATGTTCAGGACTTTTGACAAATTTGTTTGTGTATTATGTCATGTTAATAAAAACGCTCTTATTTATGAGACTGTGTTATTGAAATGTTGTTGCACACAAATTTAATTAAGTAGTAAGAGAGAGAGATAAAAAGAGGTTTATTGGAAGCAAGGTTATTATAGTTGACGAAAATGAGATAACGAAAACTAGAATTGGAAAAACATTTTCGTTAACTTAAATAAAAAACAAACGAGTTTTTTAAGAAACAATAACTAACTGAAACTGTATTTTGTGGTTACAAAAATAACTAAATTTAACTAAATGTAATAACTTAACTAATAACTAAAATTATAGTGAAAATGTCCTTCGTTTTCGTCTTTGTCACCTTTTTTCATACGTAAACCTTTTTGGTTGATATGAGTGTGTGGAAGGTCCCTTTAATTACTTTTTTTGTGTAATTTTGTGTCTTTTTAAAAAAATATATTTTGTGTCTTAAAATATTTTTGTCTTTTTTTAATAAGTTTGTGTCTTTTGGTAATTTTGTGTCTTTTTAGTAATTTTGTGTCTTTTTGGTAATTTTGTGTCCTTTTAAAATAATTTTGTGCCTTTTTTAATAGTTTTGTGTCTTTTTGGTCATTTTGTTTAAGTAATTTAGTGTTTTTTCAATCATTTTGTGTCTTTTTTGGTAATTTTGTGTCTTTTTTGGCCATTTTGTGTCTTTTTTTTGTAATTTTGTGTCTTTTTTTTTTAGTCATTTTGTGTCTTTCTTGGCCATTTTGTGTCTTTTTTTGGTCATTTTGATCCTGCCTCCAGCGGCCCCCAGGTAATTAGAGTTTAAGACCCCTGTCCCAACATTAATGAAAGCCATGGGGGGTCAGAAAACTAAAAATAAAAAAATCACCTGACTTTCTACATGAATACACCTGGACAAAGACGTCTTCAGTACAAATTCTCATTTTATTCATTTTCAGGATGATGCAGAATTTCATGGAAATATTAATAAAAAGTAACATACAACCATCAACATTAAACAGAGGAATCAATAGTTGTCAAACTTAGTTTTAACACCTCACAGTCTTAGATATTCACCCAAATCTTCTCCTATGTGAAATACTAGGAAGAACTTTCTGAGGTCTGTTTATAAAGACAAATGCAGAAATAAAGATGGCTTTTCTTTAACGGCCTGTAGTTTGGCATTGAACCAATGATGAATTCATCTCAGTGAATCCTCTATAAGGTGCATATAAATTAGAGAGAAAGGGAAATAAAAGGAAAATGTCCTCTTCCTGACAATAAATCCAATTTATGATTTCTGAGAAAAATCGGTTTCAATAAACTTTGGTGATACAGAATAACTTGACTCACAAAGACAGACGATCATGTGAAACTAGAGAGTTTTGCAGCAGTAAAAAGATTTAAATAAACAACAATAAAGCCAGAGTTATGTTGAATGGAGTCTCTGTGAGTGAGCTGGAATAATTTAAATGATGCATTATATAACAAAAAGTCAAAGAAATCATAAAAAATTGTTACACTGGACAATTTATTATTCTGTTTTCTCTTATTCTGTCTCCCAGTGATCACAGTTTGCTGCTTTAACAGATTCAATTTACTGACACCAAGGTTATAATAGTTTTGGATTTTGTCATTAGTTTTAGTTTTAATTTTGTTGTAATTTTTTGTTTTCAAAATCAGTTAGTTTTAATGAGTAGAGACTAGAAAATATTGGAGGATATTACATACTGCCAGAATGTGTAAAAAAACATACGAAAATAATATTTTGAGAAAAAAATTTACGAGATTAAAGTGGCAAATCTACGAGAAAAAAATGCACAGATTTATGAGATTTAAAGTGGTGAATCTGGGAGAAAAAAGTAGTTTTTTCCCACTTTAAATCTCTTAAATCTGCGACTTTTTTTCTTGTAGATTTGCCACTTTAATCTAGTCAATTTGCAACTTTTTTCTCGAAATATTACCTGAAGTTACCAAAATACAGTTCTTTGCCCGATAAAGGGTTAAAGTGGCAAATCTACAAGAAATAAAGTCGGAGATTTAAGAGATTTAAAGTGGCAAATCTGTGCAAAAAAAGTCGCAGATTTACGAGAAAAAAGTGGGGAAAAAGCAACTTTTTTCTCACAGATTCACCACTTTAAATGTCATAAATCTGCACTTTTTTCTCATAGATTTGCCACGTTAATCTAGTAAATTTGCAACTTTTTTCTCGAAAAATTACCTGAAGTTACCAAATATAGTTCTTTGCCTGATAAAGGGTTAAATATGTTCATAATATTTCATTATTATTCCAGTGGCACACTCCAGACTCTTCCTCTCTTCTCCAGTGTTAGTCTGTCTAACATAGATCCTTTGTTTTGAAATGAGTTGTAACAGGCCTCGGTTCTTCCCGTTCTCTGAAAACACACATTAACTTACAGTAAAATCATTTAATAACACCCTGAGGTGAACTTTAAGAGTCACAGCTGATACAGATTTTTTTCTCCTCGCTTTGTGCCGACCCATCATCATCATGTGGGACTAAAAACTTTGGTAAAATCATGTCAGAAATATGCTGCTTTAAATAAAATAAACAGTAACACTTTATATTAAGGAACACATATTCAACATTAATTAGTTGCTTATTAGCATGCAAATTAGTAACATATTGTCTCTTAATGAGTCATTATTCAGTAGTTATTAATGCCTTATTCTGCATGGCCTTATTATACAACCAGTAAGACATTAACTAAGAGTTTTCCCTCAATAACCTCAGAATTATTGCTAATTAGTAGTAAGTAAGGAAGTTGTTGTGTATGAGTTATGATCTTAATATGCTTTATTTTATATGGATTTTATAAGGAGGAAGTTATGTAGGAATAAACTATATTCATTAACCCTCCTGGGCTCCTTTTCGACTCCAAATCATTTTCATCATACCATTAATAAAGGTTCACTTTCATAGAATTTCATGACATTTTCAGCAGATGTGTCCCTCTGCACCCTTTATAGATAATATACATTTCAACTTTCTTCATACATTTCTACGTGTTTTATACATTTTTATAGCACCCATGCTCCTCAGGGGTCAAAAAGGACCCCATGACATCAGACTGTTTTTAGGACATGTAGAAAAAAATTATTACCAACTCTTTTTTTCACCTTTTAACTCTATGGAGTCTTATAGGGCTATTTTGTCCATTTTTGAATCCTTTTCATGTCTTTTCGTGTCTTT
Organism: Centropristis striata; assembly: GCF_030273125.1. Classification (NCBI taxonomy): domain Eukaryota; kingdom Metazoa; phylum Chordata; class Actinopteri; order Perciformes; family Serranidae; genus Centropristis; species Centropristis striata. Next base: position 3,777,885 of record NC_081537.1, read on the forward strand.
GAAAGTCATTTTGTGTCTCTTTTGGTAATTTTGTGTCTGTTGTTGTGTCTTTTTTTTGTCATTTTGTGTCTTTTTTTTTTTATTTTGTGCCTTTTTTTGTAATTTGTGTCTTTTTTTGGTAATTTGGTGTCTTTTTTTGGTCATTTTGTGTCTTTTTTTTGTCAATTTGTGTCTTTTTTGGTCATTTTGTATCTTTTTTTAGTAATTTGGCGTCTTTTTTTGGTCTGGATGTGATGAAGAAGTCATGCTTTGGTGCTTTCATTATTATTGTTCAATTTAAGTAAAATATACAAAATTAGGCCTCATATCAAGAGAAAAAAAGTAATAAAGCCTCAATATTTTTTCCGATAGTAATAGTGGGAAGAAAAAAAATCTTGATGGGAATGCACAGAGTCGGTTATGTCAACTTTTAGTGAAACTTATGTTTTGAAAACATTGTTCATTTTTAATAATAATGCCATGGCTGTTATACTTTTTTAGGAGTACACAAGGGTTAAGTGTTGTAAGGGAGAATAATTATTCTTGTGTTACTTCCACCTTATAAAGTCCATATTATAAAGCATATTAAGATCATAACTCATACACAACAACTTCCTTACTTACTACTAATAATCAATAATTCTGAGGTTATTGAGGGAAAACTCTTAGTTAATGTCTTACTGGTTGTATAATAAGGCCATGCAGAATAAGGCATTAATAACTACTTAATAATGACTCATTAAGAGCCAATATGTTACTAATTTGCATGCTAATAAGCAACTAATTCATGTTGAATATGAGTACCTTAATATAAATATTCAGTGTTACCAAATAAACTATATTTCCCCATGTTATAAACATATGTAGCAAAATATTTACAACACACTTATGCTAATAAACCCTAGAATGCTTTAAACAGTCAATATGAACTCCATTTGTTAAAAAAACAACAAACACACATGTAGAAGTATAAATATACTCAGTATAAAGATCTCTGACTACACACATACACATAGATTCATTTACAGGTAACGTGAATAAAATGGACCCTTATTCCCTTTAGTGATCGCTACACACACACACACACTCATTAACACTCCCTGGTGTGTGTGTGTGTGTGTGTGTGTGTCCTAAGGCGAAGTGCTTGCGTTGACAACTGAGCAATATTGAGGAAAAGTTGTTGAGGAAATCCTCAAATTTATCCTCAGCTGTGTTTATTCTTGTTATTGCTCCATCCAGAGTGATGAAGAGGAGTCTCTGGTTCTTCTTCACCTCCTGCCTGCTGGCTCCTCCCTCTACATGTTTATAGTCTGTTGGTCTCTGTGAGGCAGAGTTTTGGTGATGTCACTCCAACATGGCGTCCAGCTGGTCGGCGAGGTCGTCAAACATGTTGCCGATGTCGTCCAGAATGTTTCCTGCTGCCTTCACTGAGCTGCTGCTGCCACTGAGGAACACAGGAGCAACAACAGGATCAACAACTGGTTATATAGAATTAGTTGATAGTGTTTATTGCTGGACAAGTCAATCTGTGAATACTAGTGTTGGGACAACGAAGCCTCGTGAAGCATTTTCTTTATTTACGGAGCCCAAGAGATGGCGCTCTTTGTTCAACAAAGGGCTGAAAACACACTCAATCACCATTGATGAAGGCTTTTTTTAAAGCCAAGACCTCCATCTAGTGGAGTCAAAATATAAAGGAAATGCTTCATGAAGCTTCGTTGTCCCAACACTAATATTTAGTAATTGTGAAGGAATTTGGAGTTCTTTTCCTAGAAGAGGTCGGTATATCACTCATATGTGTAGAACATTAAAAGGTCAGCATGTAATTCTCAAAAAGGTATTTATTCTAAAAAGCAAAATAAAGCAAGCCTTTTTTTAAAGCTAGAGTTGGGACAACAAAGCTTCATGAAGCATTTTCTTTATTTTTTGACTCCACTAGATGGAGGTCTTGGCTTTAAAAAAAAAAAAAGGCTTCATCAACGGTGATTGAGTGTGTTTTCAGCCCTTTGTTGAACAAAGAGCACCATCTTTTGGGCTCCGTAAATAAAGAAAATGCTTCACGAAGCTTCATTGTCCCAAGACTAGTAGGTCTGGGGACTGGATGGATGGATGGATGGATGGATGGATGGATGGATATGGATGGATGGAGGGATGGATGGATGGATGGATGGATGGATGGGTGGATGGAGATGGATGGATGGATGGATGGATGGATGGAGATGGATGGATGGATGGATGGATGGATGGATGGATGGATATGGATGGATGGATGGGTGGATGGGTGGATGAATGGATGGATGGATGGATGGATATGGATCGATAGTTGGATGCATGGATGGATGGATGGATGCATGGATATGGATGGATGGATGGATGGATATGGATGGATGGATGGATATGGATGGATGGATGGATATGGATGGGTGGATGGATGGATGGATGGATGGATGGATGGATGGATGGATGCATGGATGAATGGATGGATATGGATGGATGGATATGGATGGATGGATGGATATGGATGGATGGATGGATGGATGGATGGATGGATGGATGGATGCATGGATGGATGGATGGATGGATGGATGGATGGATGGATGGATAGATGGATTCTATTCTTTTCATTTTATTCCCATTATTTCCTGTTAATTCCCATTATTTCCTGTTAATTCCCATTATGTGCCTACCTGTCCACGTTGCTCCCCTGTGCCAGTTTGTTCTCCACCACTTTGAGAGCAGCCTCCAGTGACGTACTGGTCCGCTCCAGCCTCTTCTGAGCCAGAACCTCCAGGTGGGCTGCACCACCCGGGGGGGTCCCTGGTTTACCAGCCTGACCCGGTGGGGTCGAGGGGGAGCATGAAGGGGCCGGAGCCGGGGGGGACGGGGCAGCGAACGCAACACTCTGGACGATGGTGAGGTTCAGTCCTGCAGACAGTAAGAGACAAATTCATCCGCTGTCCAAAATAAAGAAGTATTGTGGACAAAATAGTCTTTCAAATCAGATTTATGCTACTTATACATCAGAAGACTTTAAAAAGATTTGGGAAAGACTCCTGGAAAACTACCAGCTCACATCTAAAGACAAGTGTTTAAAGTTTTCAGTCTCACACTGATATTTTAGACAGACTGTCAATCTACTTTTCTTTTTTTGGATCATTTTTACGTCTATTTTTGGTCTTTTTGTGTTTATTTTGGTCATTTTTACATCTATTTTTGGTCATTTTGTGTCTTTTTTGATCATTTTTTCATCTATTTTGGTCATTTAGTGTCTTTTTTGATCATTTTTACATCTATTTTTGGTCATTTTGTGTCTTTTTTTATAATTCTTACATCTATTTTTTGTCATTTTGTCTTGTTTTTAAAATCATTTTAACATCATTTTTTGGTCATTTTCTGTCTTTTGTGATCATTTTTACTAGCCTGGGTACACGCATACTGCCTTGAGCGCTCGATTTCATTTCGAACCTGCAGCCAGCCTGGAAACGACGGCCGTTTCCAATCACAGAGCGGGGAGGGACGGCAAGAGGATGACGCGTACTACTGGACAGATGGAAGCTTGTAGTTTTGTAGTTTTCTTAAAGATCCAACATGGCTGCATCAGACGCGAAACTCTCTTTCAATCTAGCTGTAGACAGTGTTCTACATAGCTTTGAGCCAACTGTGAGCTGAAACTACGGAGCAGCCAGAGCCAGAACATGCTGCAGAAAAACGTTGCAGAAGCAGAATTGAGCATTTTAGTCTCAAAGTAGAGATGGGCTAGTCCGGCTATGTAAACATCAATTTCTTTCGCTCTACATACGTCATCTGGTATAACTGATCTGATTGGCTAAGGACTACCTACAGACGCTTATGATAGACATTCTTAAATCAGATTTAGTCACAAAACAAGCTGAGTAAGTTGGTGGGTGTTACCTGCTGTTGCCGCGGAGACGCCTCCGGTCTGATGGAGTCTTGATCCAGACTCTCCAGCAACTTTCTGTGGACTTTCTGTCCGTGGGTTCATAGTTTTGGGGCTGGATAATAAACATGGCTGCGTGTGTGTGCTGCCGCCCGGCTTCGGATTCACCGTGTGAATCTGAACACTGGTTAGTTTAGGAATGGCTGTTTGTGGACCAGTTAGAACTGTGTAAACGGTTTTCTGGGGCGTTGCTGGTTTGCTGTTGGGCGCCTGTTTAAGAGGACTGGGAGGTTTTGAGGACACTGGAGGCTTCGGGCCTTTCCCCATAGAACCGACTCTTCTAAACATGTTCTCCAGTCTGTGACAGTCGTCCTCGCTCAGCGCCCGAACCTCATGAGGCGGGTGGTGGGCCAGCGGGTGGGCGTAGTCTCTGCTGGGCGAGGTCGCCTCCTCGGGCGTCAGCGAGTCTTTGTCTTTGGGTTTGTGTCGTCGCTTCACCGTGTCCGACTCCTTCAGGTTGAACTCCGGGAGCTGTTCGGGGGGGCTGCCGGGGGTCTGGGCCTGGCGCTCCGGGGGAGTCGTGACTTCGGCGTCTCGGTGGGTGACAACCGCGATCCGGGGACGCTGTTTGATGGTCAGGTTGCCTTCCTCGGCGAACGGTAAGTGGTCGCCGGAGGAGCTGCGGTTCGGAGACGCAGAAGCGCTTTTTGAGACACATTTTCTCGCTTTTTCTTCATGCATTCCCTCTGCACCTCCTCCTCCTCCTCTCTGTCTGTTAGTCTCTACTTCTGTCCTCTCACTTCCTGTCCTCCTCAGACCCCCCAGGCCCAGAGCGGGGACCGGTTTAGGGTGCATGTGAGGACTCATCCCGTGTGGACTCGGGGGGATAAAAACAGGAGAATGTAAGATATGAGTGGGTGGGATATCGATCCTCCTGGACGGACTGCTGCTGCTGCTTCCTCCTTCCAGCCGGGCGGCGATGCTCCTCACGCTGCCTGCAGCCCCCTCCTCCACTCCTCCTCTCCCCGCCTCCTCCCCCACTTTCCCGTTGCCAGGTTGCCGTGCGGGGCTGCCGCTCACCGAGCTCATCCTCTTGGGCGGCGGCGGGGGCGGGCCTTTGTGGCGGGACCGCATGGCGAAGGAGTGGCTCCGGTTGATGTGGCGTTGGGACCCCGTAGCGGCCGTGGTGGCGTGCCCGCGACCCGGCCGGCGTGACAAGGTAGCATAGGAGGGCATGACTGCAGAGGAGGAGGTGGAGGAGGGGGGGAGGGCGGGGTCGTCTTCTTCGTCCGGTTCTCCGTCAGATAAAGCGTAGCGGGTCAGGCTTTGGGCGCGCTTCTTGTGTGGCCCCTGTGGCGGCCAGGGGCCCAGCAGGGGGACGGCTCCGGCCATCGGGGCCCCGCTGGCGCCTCCTGCCTGGGCGTGGAGGTAACTGAAGGCCTTCTGGGTCGGGGGAGGCTGCGATGGAGAGGGAGGGGAGGGGTGCTGGGGCGGACCGGGCCGGTTCGGGGACTGGAAGTGTTTGGCTTTGGGCGGGACGGCCGGGTAGGCGAAGCGGGGCATCTTACTGGGAGTTAGGGGAGGAGTCAGGGGGGAGAAGGGGAGTTTGTTGGGGGTGTTGGAGCGAGTGGCGTGCTCCCACGTGTCTCTGGGCCTCTGGCGACCTCGGTCTCCTGGGCTGCTGCCTCCACGTTTCGCCTCCTCCACGCCGCCACCCAGACTCTCCTCCGATCGGCTCGACATCCTGGCTGCAGCTTGCTGATCTTGTGCATATCCTGAACTTGAATTCCCAGAATTCCCAGAATTCCCAGAATTCCCAGAGTTCCCAGAGTTCCCCGATCCCCGTGATCGCACGCTGATGCTCTCCTGACTGACCGACATGGCAGAAACGACCGCTGCAGAGGCCACGCCCCTGATGCCGAAGGCCTCCGAAGCTCCTCCTCCTCCTGCTGCCCGGCCCATCATGGCGCTCTGCAGCTCGGCGCTCAACTCGCTGTCCTGGAAGGAGAGCAGGGCCCGGGGGGTGCGCGGGGAGGAGCAGCAGTCGTCAGACGGAGCGATGTGTGTCGGTGTGTGTTCGATGGCGACCAGCTCCAGAGCGGCGGGGGGCTTCCGTCGCAGGGTCCCGCCTCCGGCTCGGTCTCCGTGGTTACGGGAGCGCTGCAGGTCACTGAGTCTCTTCACTGCTAACATTAGCTTCTTCTGATGGCCTGAAACAGGGAAATAAAACGATCATTACTCAGTGTCCACTTACTAGTTATTCTAGACCAGCGGTCTCAAACTCACGGCCCAGGGGCCAATTGTGGCCCTCGTGGCGATATTTTATGGCCCCCACCTTGATATGAAAGTTTAATGTGAGTTTTATATGAATGGCACTTTTGTGCACTTTTTTGTGTCTTTTTTTAAAAATAATTTTGTGTCTGTTTTAGTCATTTTGTGTCTTTTTGTGTCATTCTGTGTATTTTTTTTGTCATTTTGTGTCTTTTTTTGTCATTTTGTATCTTTTTTGGTAATTTTGTGTCTTTTTAGGTAATTATGTGTCTTTTTTTTGGTAATTTTGTGTCTTTTTTAAAGTAAATTAGTGTGTTTTTCCGTCATTTTGTGTCGTTTTTGTAATTTTGTGTCTTTTTTGGTCATTTCGTGTCTTTTTTTTGTCATTTCGTGTCTTTTTTGGTCATTTTGATACTGCCTCCAGCAGCCCCCAGGTAATTTTCAGTTTGAGACCCCTGTTCTAGACCTAGAGTTTGTTTTCAGTCCTTTGTTGAACAAAGAGCGCCATCTCTTGGACTCCGTAAATAAAGAAAAAGCTTCATGAAGCTTCATTGTCCCAACACTACATTCAATCACATTTTAAGCTCTTCCTCATTGAATACAGACTAACTTTTTAGAGGAGACTTATTTGTAAAAAGCCTTTCGACCCCCTTTTAACGCTTTTTCTCAAGTTTTTTCCCTGAATTTTGGTGTTTTCATCAAGATTTTCTCATGCAAATCTTCAAAAACAGAAAATAGAAATTAGGAATTAGCTGATTTTTTTATTATTTAATTTTAAATTTTTCAACATATAATACAGACACCTACAAACAACACCAACACCAAAAACAGACAGGAAGAAAAAAAATAAAATAAAATAAATAAATAAATAAAAATAAAAATAAAAATAAAAATAAAAATAAAAATAAAAATAAAAATAAAAATAAAAATAAAAATAAAAAAAATAAAAAATGAAAATGAAAATAAAAATAAAAAATAAATAAATTTAATTAAATTTTAAAAAAAAATTAAAGAAAAAATTAAAAATTAGGAATTAGCTGATTGAACCCCAGTGTAATGACTGACCCAGCTTGGTGATGCCGATCTCCTGCAGGTCCTCCCAGGTGATGTCTTTGACGATAGTAATGGAGTCGTAGCCGTTGTCACACAGTCTCTTCTGGTACTGAGGCAGACCGATCACACTCAGCCACTCCCCCAGCTCCGACTGACACAAACACACACACAACACACAAACACAGTCACACAAGTCACAGTTGACCTATGGCTAAGCCACGCCCCCAAACACAATGAGCCAATCACAGTGCACATAGCTAACCCAATACAATCGGACATTCTCTGCTTCCACGTCCATTAAAATGCATTGGAGTTAGTCAGTTTTCATGCATTTTTATATGTTTTTTCTTGACATTTTAAGTTTAAAATGGTCAAACAGTATGCATGGGGTACATGGTACTGATGATACTTGGTTTTGTTATATTTTTTCTACCAATAACTTAATTTATGTGCATGCAAGCTTTGGATTGATTTTAGTGCATGTGGGTCACCGTCCCTGGATGCAACAGATGGTGTAGAAATACATAAAACATGGTAATCCTGTGTGTGTGTGTGTGTGTATGTATATATATATATATATATATATATATATATATATATATATATATGGTCGGTGTGATGCTCCGTATGAGTCTCTACTTGAGGCTATTTCACTGATGTTGTGATGGCTGTATTTGTATTTAATTGTTTATGATAACTGTGTTTAAATGTTGTAACTCGTCTCTTTTTATAAGAGATTTTTTTAAAAGTTGCTGCATTTCATGTGTGTTCCAACATGTAACGAGTGTTTCCTCACAGGGATGTAGTCAGGAAGCCACTCTGGGATGCTCAGTTTTCCGATCTCCATGGAGATCTTCTTCCTGTGGCCTGGTTTGGTCACTCCGATGGCTGTTAGGTCCTGAAGAACAAAACACACAGCAAGTTCATTTCCCTCAGACTTACTGTTTTTATCTTGTCTTAAGACAGCTTTTCTGCAGTGTAGCAGACAAAAGAGTTGCAACGAAATAAGACAAGATACATAAGACAATGCATCTATATTCAAGTGATTACTTGTACCACACACACACCTCGGGGGTCATCCTGCTGATGGTGGGCACATCATATCCTGCTTTAATGAAGTTAGATGTGTACTGCTCCAACTGGAACTCACACAGCCACTGGTAGATGGCCTCAGAGTCCTGTCAACAGAGAGGAGGAGTTTATCAGGCTTCTCTTTCACTCTATAGCAGGGATGGGCAACTTAAATGCTGCAGGGGGCCACAATGTTTCATGTTCACTACCACAGGGCCACATATAGGAGCGTGCACTTAACCAGATATGATGAAACTGCAATTTTAAATATGTTTACAGTGCAGTAACTTAACATATGTCATGCTCAAATGCATGTATAACAGTATAAATAGGAATACAAAAGGTTTGAAGCTAATAAAAAATAACCACTTACTGTGATTTCTTTATTTTTAGTGCAAGAACAGCAGACCAACAAGTAAATTAGTGTCTTTTCAGTCATTGTGTGTCTTTTTTGGGTCATTTTGTGTCTTTTTTGGTAATTCTGTGTCTTTTTTGGGTAATTTTGTGTCTTTTTTGGTAATTCTGTGTATTTGTTGGTCATTTTGTGTCTTTTTTTTTAAAGTAAATTGGTGTTTTTTCAGTCATTCTGTGTCTTTTTTGGTCATTTTGTGTCTTTTTTTGTCATTTTGTATCTTTTTTGGTCATTTTGTGTCTCTTTTTAGTAATTCTGTGTCTTTTTTTGGTCATTTTGTGTCTTTTTTTGGTCATTTCGTGTCTTTTTTTTAGATTTTAATTAATTGTAATTTTGTAAATAAAGTAATTTTGTGCATTTTTACACTGCATTTTTAAGATTTCATGCTCAAATGCATGTAGTTGTACTGAGGGCCACTTCAAGTGAGGGTGAGGGCCGTATGTGGCCCTCGGGCCTCCAGTTGCCCATCCCTGCTCTATACAGTCTAGTATGGTGCTAGTCCTGTAGTCACCTTCCCCTCCAGGAGCTCTTCTGGCCTCATGAAGCCTTTCTGAGGAGTGCCGTTGACCTGCCGACGGGAACCACCTAGAAAACACACAAGATCAGTTTAACAGGACGACAGCCTGCACCATGTTTTACTGGGACATTATTCAGCACACCCTGACAGTGAAACACTCAGACAGACAAAGACTGAACTTTTTAAAAATCCTTTTCATCCTGCCTGTTTACACCACTTAAAATATGTTTAAATGCCTTGTTGGTATATTTTTTTTCAGGACAACTTCACCTATATAACCTAATAATGAGTGTGACTCTATTTTATTTGTGTCTTGTGTGTCTTGTGTCTTTTTTGGTCATTTTGTGTCTTTTTGTGTCTTTTTTGTGTCTTTTTTGGTCATTTTGTCTCTTTTGTTGTGTCTTTTTGTGTCTTTTTTTGGTCATTTTGTGTCTTTTTTTAGTTATTTTGTGTCTTTTTTTGTAATTTTGTGTCTTTTTTCAGTAATTTTGTGTCTTTTTTGGTCATTTTGTGTCTTTTTTTAGTTATTTTGTGTCTGTTTTCAGTAATTTTGTGTCTTTTTTGGTCATTTTGTGTCTTTTTTTAGTAATTTGTGTCTTTTTTTGTCAAATTGTGTCTTCTTTTTTGTAATTTTGTGTCTTTTTGTGTCTTTTTTTGTCAAATTGTGTCTTCTTTTTTGTGTCGCTTTGTGTCTTTTTTTCGTAATTTTGTGTCTTTTTTGGTCATTTTGTGTCTTTTTTAGTACTTTAGTCCAACATAAAATGTGATTTTGAATCTTTTTTTTACTTTCAAAACACTATCATGCTCAATAAAGAATTTTAAACGTTGTAAATATGAACAAAGGTGTCAAATCTAACATATAAGAGGGTTCCATCCAGTTCTATCATTTGATACTAAATCTATTTGAGCTTGTCTCCAGTTTTACTTGGTATAAGACATCAATGAGTTCATTTTAGTTTAGATTTAGTTCTCCATGTAGCAGAATAAAACACATTTGAGCCAGTTACGAATGTAGTCTTCATTCCCATCAGTCATGTCAGTGTGTCTGGGTCACTGCAGGTGAGTGAAGGTGTGTGTTTATCTACCTGATCTGAAAACACCACTGAACAGACTCATGACTCACCTCCACACATCTCTGAGGAATGCACCTTTCCTCCCTATTTTCTCCATCTTTGCCTGTTTTTTTGCCCGAGGCAAGCAGTTTCATTGTTTTTCTTTCTGCTCTACCCTTTAATTACCTCTGTCTATAAAAAGTACCTTTCTTTTATTCAGAGTATGTGGTGGAGGAGACAGAAAACATATTTATTGTGATTTAAAAGAGACTCGACATGTTTAGCTTCAGGCCCTTGATTAAAGGGATAGGTCAATATTTCATTCAGAGTAACATGAAAATATCAAGTCTATGTATTAACCCTCTGGGCCGAAAATGTCCACTTCCAAAAAAACATGATAAAAACTTTACAGGTTAATATTTTTTTCCATTTTTTTCTGCATAAACCTCTTAAACAACTTCTGCCCTGCTCAAAACTCTCAAAACTACCAAATGCTTAAACATTTTTTGCATTTTAACCCTTTAAATGCCAGTTTGATTGCATGGTGTCACTGATGTTTTTTTTATGAAAAAAACACAAACATTTAGTTTTTTTCCCATATAATTATATATAAGTGTTGAGTCATTATTATTATATATATATAAATGGATTCAAACCCTTAGAATATCTATATATATGTATATATATATATATATATATATATACGTGTGTGTGTGTATCAGTCTATCAATGTTTTAATTAAATAGAGGAAATTAATCTTATATTGTGCGCACAAATTAGTTAATTGCGTCTTCACAGCCGATACAATCCTGTTTTCAGTGTGGTTTATCTTTCTGTATTTTTTTATTTGCTCTGGTTTTTTTTAGATCTTTTTTCTCCCGAGAGAGTAAAACACAGCGACTAGTAGAGAGGTATTGCTAACACTTTATAATAACCATCTAAGTGATGTTTATAGATGGTTTATAAAGCAATTATTATTAACCATTTACAAAATTCTATACATATTTAATCTTTAAATGTTTTCAAGCAATTTCTTAAAGGCATAAGAATCATTTTGAAATAATTTACATACTTATTATGGTGTTAAAAATGTTATAATGAGTGTAAAGCTATTAATAAACTAATAATTATGTTTGTTTATGGTAAAGTAATCTATTTGGCATTTATAAATTATAGTTCAATATTATTACATTTTCTATTCACCATTCTAAATGGCCTATATACGGTTTATAAATGATGATTAAACATTAATAAACTATCTGTTTACCATTTATAAATGATGGTTATTGTAAAGTGTTACCGAGGTATTTTGCTTCAGGGAAGGAGACAAAACCTTTGAGTTGAGAAGCTGCTCTTCACAAAGCCCAAATAAAAAAAAGTGTGCACACTCCAAAAACATTTATATTAATATTATTTAACTCTTGAATAAAATACTTTAAAGAGCTTGTCATTTAGGGAAGCATTAGACAATAAAAACTGCATAAAATAGGAGTGATGTTACATTTTTTGTCCTAGAAAAATTCTATTCATATTTAAACTCATCAGGAGCATTTTCTCCTGTAAAATCAGCCTCCACATCGTCTCAATAAACACACTCACATCTAACAAATATATGAAATATATGAAATATGAAGAATCTCCGCATGTCTTCTTACCCTTCAGGAGGAAGGAGAGCTTAGAGCTCCTGGTGTTTGGCACTTCATCCTTCATGCACACAAACATTCTTTCTCCTTCATTTAACAAATGTGTTTTGCTCTCTTTGCTTCTGCTCCTGTCTCCTCCCTCTGACGCCTCCCTCCACCTCCTCATTTCTCTTCTCCCTCACTTTAACCCTCCTTCCTATTCAGCCTGAGGTCAACAGAGATCCTCCGCTTCATCTAGCACAGGGGTCTCAAACGCAAATTACCTGGGGGCCGCTGGAGGCAGTATCAAAATGACCACAAATAAAACAACTAAATTACTTAAAAAAGACACAAAATTACCCAAAAATACATAAAATTACAAAAAAAATACACAAAATGATTAGAAAAAGACACAAAATGACCAAAAAAGACACAAAATGACACAAAAAGACACAAAATGACCAAAAAAGACACAAAATGACCGAAAAAGACACAAAAAGACACAAAATGACAGGAAAAAAAACTAAATTACTAGAAAAAATGAAAAAAAAAAGACACAAAATTATTTTTAAAAAAGACACAAAATTACCAAAAAAAGACACAAAATTACCAAAAAGACACAATTATTAAAAAAAGACACAAATTTATTAAAAATAGACACAAAATTACCAAAAAAAAGACACAAAATTACCCAAAAAGACACAAAATTACCTCAAAAATGACAAAATTACTAAAAAAAAAGACACAAAATTATTTAAAAAAAGACACAAAATTACCCAAAAAAGTAATTAAAGGGACCTTCCACACACAACACGGTAAAGTGCCATTCATATAAAACTCACATTAAACTTTCATATCAAGGTGGGGGCCACAAAATATCATCACGAGGGCCACAATTTCCTCAGGTATCAGTGGGTACACTGATGTCACTAATAGATTAAGTATATAGCATATTCTCATGAAATATACTTATTTAACTTTAAGTTAAAGTTAAGTCATGTTTTTACTACTAGACAAAGATGAAAACGAAGGACATTTTCACTATTATTTGTTAGTTTTAGTTAGTTTTGTAACCACAAAATACAGTTTCAGTTAGTAATCGTTTTTTTAAGAACTCTCGTTTTATTTTTATATCAGTAAGCAATTTTTTTTTTTTATTCTAGATTTCGTTATTTTGTAGTTTCCATTAACTATTATAACCTTGCTACCCCAAAGCAACCTTTTTCAGTGTAATTGCTTTATGCTTTTAGGATCATTAATTATTTTCCTTACAACTATTTACGAGATTCTCAGATTTTTTTGTTGTTTTTTTTTAGAAAGGAGCTGAGGCAAAGAAAAAAAAGTGACTTAATTAGAGAATTAAATGACTTCAAAAGTTTCTGATGTGTTTTTAAGCCATTAATATATATTAAGAAAATAAAAAAAGGAGCTGAGGCAGTGAAAAGTTGAAAAGTCAGTTAGAACTGATAGAATAGTTGAGACCAACCTGTGGATCCGTCTGCCTGTTTGCTGAGTTCTGCTCCTGATGTGTGGAGAAGTTCTCCTGACTCACCAGCAGAGGGAGCCAGCTGCACACAAACACATAGTGAAGGAAGATTAAATAAGAGCCAATGAATCTCTGGAACTACTGAAGCTGCACTGCAGACCAAATACATCAAGGAAAATCAAATTACCATGCAGTCAGATGTTCAGGTGAACTAATCTGCCCTTCAAAGTCTCACTGCAGTAACTACATTTATGGTCAAAATTGAGTTATAACTAAAAATGAACTCCTTGATGTCTGTTTTATCTTGTGACAAAGTTTTAGATTTCAATTTTGCTTTATTTCAGAGAAATAATGATATAAAAATTGCACAAAATCCAACTCAAAACCAAAGCAGGAGGCAGTAATTTAATTTACCGCGGTCTGATTTGCATTTTTATACGGATTTAAACATAAAACAAAAGTAATGTAGCCTTGTATTTTTTCGTTGTTTGGAATACTAAAAACAAGAATAACAGAAAATATAAGTTTATTTAATAGGGAAATTATTATGTAGATAGTGATGAAGTAAAAAAGTGAGATAAGATGATATTAAGACTAAAATATAACATTACTTTATAATATTGAGTCTAAAATACACAAATCTTTGAATAGAATTGTTAAGCACTTTCAAATACACTGATAACAAAATCAATTTGAAATTGTTTATTTACTGAAAACAAAATATATGCAATAACTACATTTTTGGGGTTTATGGTCAAATAAATCGTCATGATTTTTGATAGTGTTGAGACAACGAAGCTTCATGAAGCATTTTCTTTATTTACGGAGCCCAAGAGATGGCGCTCTTTGTTCAACAAAGGGCTGAAAACACACTCAATCACCATTGATGAAGACTTTTTTTTAAAGCCAAGACCGCCATCTAGTGGCATAAAAGCATAAAAATGACATCATCAATACATGTAAAAACAAGTGTCATATCTCTTACCTACATATAAACCATGTTACGTCCACCAGCTCTTAACCCTTAATAGGGCACAATAGGGCATTGAAATACTTGCAAATTCCAAATTTCAACCCTAGAGAATATTGGAGGGGGGTAATATTTTGAGAAAAAAGTTTACGAGATTAAAGTGGCAAATCTACGAGAAAAAAATGTGCAGATATATGAGATTTAAAGTGGTGAATCTGTGAGAAAAACTTATTTTTTTCACTTTTTTCTCATAAATCCGTGACTTTTTTCACACAGATTTTCCACTTTAAATCTCTTAAATCTGCGACTTTTTTTCTTGTAGTTTTGCCACTTTAATCTAGTAAATTTGCAACTTTTTTATCTAAATATTACAAATCCATGTGGTTCTATGACCTCACAGAGAGACATGGGGAACCCATTTTCATATCCACTGAAGTTACCAAATATAGTTCTTCGCCCGATAAAGGGTTAAAGGGGTAAGAGGAGGTAACATAAACCAGATGTAATGGATTTAACAGAGGTGTTTTAATAATAAATTATGCGAGGTGGAAATGGGCCAAAACAGCAGGAAACGCCATTTTCGATCCAAGATGGCCGACTTCCTGTACGTTTTAGTGTATGGGTTCTTGAGACTTTTTGGTGCGTCTTCCCATGATACATGTATGTCCCAAATTTCGTGTCTCTACGACATTCGTGTGCGAGGGGCTGAATTTTCTTTACTTTCAAGGGGGCGCTGTTGAGTCATTTTGCCACGCCCATTCCTGCGACCACTAGAATACGTAAATTTCAGCAGAGATTTATGTGTATTCCAAATTTGATGGGGTTTTGAATATGATAAAGGCGTTTTGCAGGCGATTCATTTGGGAGAAGCGGAAGAATAATAATAGACGGACCAATTACAATAGGGTCCTCGCACCGTTAGTGCTCGGTCCCTAATAAAATAGCAGTAAGATATATGTACAAACAAAGGACCCTTCAGGCTAAAGGTTTAACAAAATAAAATAACAACAAAACCAGGGTCAGTTTGACTGTTACACAATAACAAAAGAACACAAAAAAACTTTAAATCAGTTTTTTCTCAGTTTTACCCTTTGTGTAGTTACTGCAGTTAGACTCTGTAGGGCAGTATATAGTATAGTAACTAGTACAGTGACCAGGTGTAGTAATGGTGGAGGGATGTGAGCAGATCTCACCTTGCTGATGTCATTATTGTGGCGAATCCCGTTCTGTTTGTAGCCGCTCTCTGAGCTCTGACCGCTGCCGGCGCTGCGGCTGCTGCCCACGCTGCCGGCGCTGCCAACGCTGTTCCTGTCACCTGAAACACACACACACACACACACACACACACACACACACACAGACATCACAGCGTTGAGTCAGACTTGATAGCTGCATCAAATTTGATGTTTGAGAAATCAGGAGAGAAAGCGAGATAGTAGAGGGTGTGGGGTGGTTAGGGTGTTTGGTCTGAGCGATGCAAAAAAAAAATAATTTTAGTGTTTAGTGTTTAGTATTTTTTGACCCCACTAGATGGAGGTCTTGGCTTAAAACATTGTGTGTTTGCTTGCTTTATTTTGCTTTTTAGAATAAATACCTTTTTGGGAATTACATGCTGTCCTTTTAATGTTCTACACGTATGAGTGATATACCGACCTCTTCTATGAAAAGAACTCCAAATTTCTTCACAATTACTAAATATTAGTGTTGGGACAATGAAGCTTCATGAAGCATTTCCTTTATTTTTTGACCCCACTAGATGGAGGTCTTGGCTTTAAAAAAAGGCTTCATCAATGGTGATTGAGTGTGTTTTCAGCCCTTTGTTGAACAAAGAGCGCCATCTCTTGGGCTCCGTAAATAAAGAAAATGCTTCATGAAGCTTCGTTGTCCCACCACTAGTATTTTAACAAGTCATTAGAACTTCCTATTTACCCTTAAATTTAATGAAAAACACACTCAATCACCATTGCTTAAGCCTTTTTTTTAAGCCAAGACCTCCATCTAGTGGGGTCAAAAAATAAAGCAAATGCTTCATGAAGCTTCGTTGTCCCAACACTAGCATAAAGCCTGGAAGCAGGAGGAAACAGCTAGCCTGACTCTGTCCAAAGTTTAAAAGAAAGACCTATCAACAAGTCTAAAGAAATGTAAAAAATAGACAAATAATCAGTCATATATAATTGTCAGGAAAAGGTTATTCATATACAGTTCCCTACTGAATCTTTGAACAACATACAATGTTAGCTTTAATGCTAAGCTAGGCTAATCATATCCCACACAGCAAATTGAGAAGAGTTGAATTATTGGTGTTAAACTAGACATACACAAGTAGAGTTAATTATACTCTGGATAGAGTTAATCCATTATAATTAAACTCTCAGTCGATAAATAGTTGTTGTCAAAACCGAGTGTAAAAAGGAAGTGTCACTAAATCAAACCTGTAAGTGTAAATGTTTAAATATTAACTCCAAACTTCTCAAAACTCTGATTCTGTATTTCACACCTCAAGTTACTTACTGAACCTTTGAACAACATGCAATGTTAGCTGTAATGCTAAGCTAGGCTAATCATATCCCAGCTTTAGAATAAATGAATCAATCTTGACATAAAATTCAAACCCAAAACCTATTTAGTGTGTTTCACAGAATATCTAATTATTTCTTTGAAATGTTGCCAAATTCAGAAGTGAAGTGGAAAACCAGGTGATAATTTTTTATTTTTATCACATTCTTGTTGTGCAAGCTTTTCAGCTGCACCAGCGAGCTGCAGATAAACACTCAGGAGTTGTGGTGCAGTCCTGCAGGGGATTTGCAGGGTGGCATGGGAAGGTTAAGTCTTTGGGATATAAAGGAATAAAGATGGGACTAAGCTTCAGCAAAGAGGCCCCAGTTTGTCAGAATGGGATGGGATCACACAGGGTTGGTTGGGAGCACACACCCTTACCAGTGGGAGAGCTCCTGAGGACCCAAATGTCCTGAGTGGGGCTAGCAGGACTAGCTGGGGCTGAGAGCTGATTGTGAGGTGGAGCACCTAACAAACACACACACACACTTTAGAC